>NC_133555.1:18612500-18895950 GCF_048773025.1 Camelus bactrianus
GTGACTCAGCTAGTTATAGCTATGGTTTTAGCACAAATCGCTAAAAGGAAAAAAAAATCTTGGCCAACTGCAGAATTTTAGAGCTAAGATGGATCTTGAAAATACACCTCATTCTATATAAGCAAAGGAAAGAATGGAGAAGTTAATCAATTTGTCACAAGGCCACCAATTGCAGCATTGGTGATAAAAGTTTACCAAAACAGAGATCCCCAGATCAACTCAAGTGCTCACTTGGTAACGCTGGGCACACTGTAATGCTGGGCACGCTGTAATGCCAGCAAGAACCAAAGAGGCAGTGGAACATTTCCTGAGCAGTAGAAGCAGCTTTGCACTGAGTTCCAAGTTTCTAACCCAAAAAGCTCTTTTTGCAGGTTGGTTCCTGAGGAAGCCTGATTCACCAAGAAAGGGAGGGAACGGTTTACTCATAACAGACTTCTCTAAGTTGGTGATGTTTTTCTGTGGTCCTTAAACCACCAGAGTGATCACTGCAAATATGACTCCACCCATCCATCTTCCTGCTTCTCATTACTTAGACTAAGGACAGAATTCTTTACTCATTCTACAAGCCCCCCCCCCCCCCGGGTCTAGCCCTCCTCCTGCCTCTGCAGCCAGGGCCACTGCATATAGTTGTGTACTTTGTCCTGGGGACAAGGGGACTGGAAATCCAGGCCACACTTCACCTGCCAAGCCTGCAATTTGGCTTAAGCTGCATCTGCCAGGAGGAAGGGACATTTTAATCACCAGTATGTGGGATCCCTGAGGGCGACAGCATCTCTGCCTGCCAGCTTTCTCGTACCACCTCCTCCCGATTCTGCACAGCATCCCCTGGCATTTCTCTGTGTCTCTAGAACTCAGCCTGCCCCCGGCCATCACAGACCAGTGCACAAGCCTTTCTCTCTGCCTGACTCACACCTGCCTCCTTCAAGCCTCAGTGTAATCAGCTTTTTCTCAGTCTCTCTGACCACGTCACAGCTCCATCTGCCTCTTCTTCAGAGCCATCACCGCAGTGGCAGTTTGACATTTATTGGAATGACTTTTGGATGATTGTCTCTGTTTCCTAATAGAGATTAAGCTCTATGAGGACAGGGACCGTGACATTTTCTCCGCAGCACTTGGCACGGCGCCTGGCACAGCATAGGAATTCAGTAACATTTGTTGAAAGAAAGAAAAAACGGTAAGTAAATTTCTGGCACATTTTCATGTTACTTCAAGTAAGCTCAGCAACTTTCTGTGGCCACGAAATAAGTGCCGTGAGATCGATCTTGAACAAATCACTTTATTCTCATTGTCCACTAAATATTACTGGAGAAATAGTCCCCGACTTGGCAACTTCACAGAGCTGTGATGAAAGGAATGAATGAAAAATCAAAAGTAGGGAAAACCGATGCACATATAAGAGATGATAGGATGAGATCAAAGGGCACTTGGACTTGCTGGAAGGAGGACTCTGGAAGTTTTGTCACTAGTGCTGGCCCGAGGTGGTGAGTGGGGTGGGGGGAGGGAGACTGGCTGGGACAGAGGGGGACACCTGCTCCTGCAGGCCTGTCTATATGGGCCCCTCCTGCTCTGATTCCTCAGATAACCCCAAGAGTCTTCAGTGGTGGTTTCGGTTTCCCAACATGGCTTCCTTCCTGACAAGAACTATTTCTGACTGTAAAACGTGTGCAAATCACTTCCAAGTAAATGTGATTAGTGTCTCCTGGGGCTAAAGATCAAAGGCAGTTAAGGTGGGGCAGGGGCCTGTCTCTTGTCACAGGAAGGTCAGGGTAACTTAACCTTGAGCTTTTCCTAACCAATTAAATCAGGAACGCCCACAGTATTTACTGCACGCTTGCTGGGAACTGAGTATTTATCGTACTGGACTCGGTGTATTGGCTCCGTTAAACTGAACACATCCAAACGGTCCACTGTCTTGGCAGCACTTGGCATGTTAAAAAGTATCCATTGTATAAGATATATTTGATGAACCTCCATGCTTTCTTTTGTATTTATCAAGCTAATTGTTTCATTTTTAATAAACAACAGGTTGGACCAGGGTGAGAAGCCATATGTCTCACACCTCCCAGAGCCACGGAGCTCCAAATAGTCACTTTACAAGGACTGGTTAGATTACAACACATCCTTTTAAACCTTTTGATTAGGGCAAATTTCTAAAATACACAAAGGTAGAGAGGGTGGTGTACTGGACCCCCACGCAGACTCATCACTGCCTTCAACAATTAGGAGTGCTTGGTTACTCTCACAGTAATGCTTTTAGAACTCAAGTGGGAAGATACTTGTTTACAAACGGTTCTTTCTGAATGCTTTGGTAGAGTTAATTAAATTGTCACATGGCAAGTTCTTACAGCGCTGTGGAGAGAGGACGGGTTTGGACAAATGCTAATGAGCCTCCCGACAAGCAGTTCCTGTCTATTTACCTCATGCTAACACCCGATGTCTGCATCCCCTTTTGTTTCCTGGAGACAAGAGGACTTCAGATGGGATACAAAGCAGTTTAGTAGAGGTAGGAACCAAAGCCCCAGTTTTCCTCTTCAGATGGGCTTTCTGCCTTCCAGGTACCTCCATTTGCGAATGCTCCCTGGTAGAGAAGGCCAGGAGATCCTACCTATTTATGGGAAATGCCTGCAGAATGGAGAGGCAGCCCGCCAGTTTTGCTTAAGATCATGGGCACAAAAGGGTTCCCTGGAACAAGAAGCCAAGCTCATTACACGAGACAGGGGAGAGTGTTATAAGTAAGTATTCTGAAACTCTGAAGCTGAGTGATTCATTTGTCCAAAAGGAAAGCAAGAAATTTCCAATAGGCTGCTCCGTCCGGTATTAAGTGGAGAGGTCCTGCTCATCTTTTAGAATTGCGTTTCCTGTACAGAGCTCTCGGCCTCTAATAAGCTGATTGAAAGCTTTTGCCCTCCAAGAAAGGGGCAAGAAGGAGTCCAAAATACGCTTATTTACTTGCACATTTACCCAGAATCACTGTAAATCCTTACATAGAGAAAGGGGGTAGAAACTACACCAGGCTGGCAGTGGCCGGAAAATTAAACAAATAAAAGCATGTGGGGAGAAGCCGAGAAGAACAAGGTTACATACATTGTGTCAGAAGATGATGTGAAAAAAAGATAATTCTTATTAGATGAAGAACTTTGAGCTTAACATGTTATTGAATGTGGATGGACCTCTTAAAGTTCCGTGCTCAGAAGCAGCACATAACCCACCAGGGAAGGGCATGCACCAGCACACCATGTGGCGCACTGCCTCAGGAGCAAATGAAAGTGCATGGGAGGGCAGGGAGGGGTGAACTCCGGAAGGACTTGGGGAGGCTGCATGGACTGGGACTCCGGCTGGTGTTCTCAGCGCATCGACAGTATCTAGCAGGTGCTCAGTAAATATTTGCCCAACTGAATAGATGACATCCAAGCTGTATTTGAGGATGGTTAAATTTAATAGCTCTCTCTACACAGTTAATCCCTCTCTCATTTTCAACACCTGAGAGTTTTGGAATTTGGAATCATAACGTACAGGGGAGCTCAGGTAAGTCAGGTTGAAAACGATGTGTACTGATACAGGTGTGTATTTCTGGGCACTTGCTGTACTTGTAAAAAAAATTATGATGCATCGTCTTGTTGCCTCTCTAGACTCTAAATGTGATGAAGGCAAGAATCACAGCTGTCTTACTGTGTCTCCCAGCCCAGCGCCTGAGAACTGGTAAGTGCTTCATACCCTTTGTGAACAAATGAAGCAGCAGAAATAAGACTACCAGTGTGGAGTTGGTGTTGAAGCTGATTAATCTCAAAAACATTTCCACTGGGTTTCAGCATAAACAGACTGCAATTAATTCCATCTGCAGATGTTTTAATACATTCTCATCCAGAGCACCCGAGGGCTTCCTGATTCTTTTCTTCCTCTACCAACTGGAAACTTGGTTTTTCTTCCTTGTAGCATTGGTTGTTGTTGATTGGGGGGGGGGTTCAGTTGTTTTCGGGGCGGGGAGGTAATTAGGTTTATTTATTTATTTTTGATGGAGGCATTGGGGATTAGAACCCAGCGCTTCTGAGGTCACACCAGAAAATATGAGTTGTGACGGCAGGGAGGAATTTGTGAGAGACAAGCATAAGAATACAAATGTTGTCAGTCGGGTATTCTGTTGCATTTGGTTAATTAGGAGCTTTAGAATATTTGCTATGAATTAATGGACAGAGTCTGTCAGTTCATATCAATAAAACAAGCTACTGTTAGGGGCTTTGGTTCCAGTTAGCCATGGGACCTCAGGCCTTTACATTTGTGAAAACTGGGGAGTTTGATGGGATTAGTACGTCTCAGCTTCAACTTGGGGTTGTGTATCAGAATCACTTGAGAGTGAAGGAGAAAAAAAATACAAATGCCTGGACCCAGCCATGTAGACTCCCCAAAGGTAACATCTGGGCATACAGGTCAATTTATTTAAATTTTCTTAGTGTTTGTTTCCTTTGAACCAGATCCGATAAGGGCTTCTTAAATTTCAATGTGCCTGTGTCTCATCTAGGGGTTGTGTTAAAATGCAGACTCTGATCCAATAGGTCTGAGATGGAGTCGGAGATCCTGCACTTTGAACAAGCTCCCAGGGTAAAGGATGCTACAGTTCTGTGGTCCACACTTTGGACAGATTTGTCCACCTCAAATCTTTTGGCATTCTCTTAAGCACATGGAAATTCCTGCCCACAACTAGAATGTTATCACATGCTTGGGACTTAAACTGCAAGTGCAATTAGGTGTTGCCATTTCTTTTCACTTTGAAAATAGAGTCAGAAACATCTACTGCTGTATGTGATGTAAAAAGAATCTCTAGTGCGCAGATGTCTTGTATCAAGGATGGAGAGGGTAAGTGACATCCTCTTCTATCTCAGGCACTGTTCCCTTCTTGATTTAAAGGACGCAAAGTCATGTTCAGCCAGACAAACATTCCTCAGCTTGTTATTCATGCTTTTTTAAGTCATTCAGTCTCTTCTGAAGTGATGCCTGATTTCAAAAGGACACTCATGTCTTCAAGGGAAGCAAAGGTTTATAAGAAACACAAGTTGCAGTTATGACAAAATTACTAAATATAACCATCGTCTAATGCTTCTGCTTAAGAGAATACACAAATTGTGAGAATTTTAAATATGCCTGCAACCTAGGATTTAATATAATAATAATAATAGCAGCTAACATTTGAGTGTTATCATTTGCAAGGCCTTAGTATGTTTCATATTACTGAAGTCATTTAATTCCTCTTCTATAGCAGTGGGACTCCCGAGCCAGTGAACTAAGCCAATAAAAGCGAAGGCCAGAAGTCTATCAAAAAATAAAAAGACTAAGTCTGTGGAACCAGTTGAGTCTTCCAGACAGAGTGAAAAAAGAATCATAGCATATCAAATTTAATTTTAAAAAATTGCATATCAAATTAAGGATAATGATCAAAGCTGTGTAAAGTTTCAAGTCCACTCCATTCTTGTGTTTGAAAAGTCAGGAGCCAGGAGTTAATGTCAAACTGCTTTGCTCTGTCATTGCCAAGAACTCTGTTCTTGTAACTTGTTGTAAAGCAATGTGCTTTTCGTAAGGATGACGTTGAGGGATCATCGTGATCTTCTTGGCAAAAGAGCAGTGGTTCTCAACCAGGGGTGATTTTGATCCCCAGGGGATATCTGGTAATGTCTGGGGACATTTTTAACTGTCACAACTGAAGGGGAGGGCGCTACCGGCATTCCATGAGTAGGGAGCAGAGATGGTGCTCCACATCCTGCAACACACAGGACAGCCTCCTACAACAAAGAATTCCACGGCCCGAGATGCCATACAGCATCCAGTTGGAAAAACTTTGCAAAAGAGTATTTCACCAAATTTGCAAGGGTAATGTGAGGTGGCCAAGCGTTTGAATTACAAACCTTTTAAAAGTGAATTTTTATACCATAGTCATCCTAACCAATATGTGGCAAGCACTGTCAGCAACGACCCACTTAGGATCACTCACTCCAGGGGCATGTTACTGCTATGTGCTGGCATGCTGCTATGTGTACTTCAAAATAATTTATTCAGTTAAGTGGGCTAAAAGTTGCTCCTGTGATCATGTTGAAACCTTCCGTTCATTTATTGACTCTCTGCACTGACCAGCTAAGCATATGCTGTATGGTAGGCCTCAGGGATACACAGAATAAAAATAACGCTGACCACAACAAGAAAATGGGGGAAAGTCACAAACAAAACCGACTGACTCTGGCCTCAAGGAGTCTAGAGGTCAGAGTGGAGACGAGTGAACAGACAACTTAAAAGCCTGTCGGGTAAGCACCAGGCAGGATAACAAGCACAGCTGTGGGGAGTGGGGGGCAAGGGAGGATGCTCCTCAAAGAGAAGGTACCAAAGCTCAGTCTCGTAGGAGAAGCAGGAGCAGGTGAGTAGGTTGGGGACTGGTGTCTGTGTGGCTGGAGCTGCTGGGATAAAGTTGCTGTCTATGTTTCTCAGTAAGTCTATGATAATACCAACGATAAAAATAATAGTGGAAATTCCAAAATAAATTTTGTGAAGCAAAAAGTAGGAGCTGGATACTTCTAAGAAACTGGCCCATATTAACTCAGATAAGCCTCACAAAAGCCCTACCCTGCAGGTACTGGAACTAGGCTGATTTTACAGATGGGGAAGCTGCCCCACAGCGTGGTTCAAGTGACCAACCCGAGGTCACACGCCTAGTGACTGGTGGTTGGGATTCAAAATTGAATTAACCAAGTTCTGGTGCCTAAACTCTTAACCACTACCTTATACTAATGAAGAGCCAGAAGACATGGTGACTGTCCCCAGCAAGGGCTATTAACTAAGAGACTTAGAGTTAATCTAAGGGGCAGAGTAGAGCTACTCAGTGGAAGTCATAACCTGGGGAACCATGCTTTTGGGATGAAGACCAAACTTCTAACCGTGGATTACCAGCCCTGCCTGATCAGACCCTCGCACACAGATCTCTCTCTCTCCCCTAATCCCCCTTAATCTCCATCTCGGCCTAGGCTGCCCTTTTGGGTGTTCTGGAGCTAGGTGATACCCACCTGGTCCTCCCCTTCCCTGCCTGCAGTCTTCAAGGGCAGGCTCTCTCTATCCTCACCTAAGGAGGTGCATTCATAGTTGAGGCTGGAGCCGCTCCAACAATACCCTGGTGGGCCCCTCCTGTCCAGCTGCGGGCGGCAGGCCCCATTGAGGAAGACCCTTCAAACACAGTCCTTCCCCGGGAAACACCCTGGCCACATTTTCACACATACTCTGCCAAGGTATCATGAGAAACTATCAGATGCCAGCAGAGGACCCAGACGAACAGCCTCCAGCACTGTTCCGACGACACTCCCATCTATTGACATCACCAAAGGAGGAGAGTTCTCTTTAGAATGAGAAACATTCCAGAATCATCTCAGCTCTCTGACCCTGAAGATACCTGGTTTCTTCCAGCTTTAAGATACTGTAATTCTAAACCTCATGATTCATAGGGAGGTGGCATAGTAGTTAAGAGCACAAGCCTGGATCTGTGACTTTGAGAAGCTCATTTAACCTCTCTGAGCCTGTGGTTTAATAATAATAACATCAATGATAATAATAATAATAATAATAATAATAATAATACAATAATCTTAATATCTCATCTCATTGGGTTGTATGAGGGAATGCAGGTAAATTCCTTAGCAAAGCATCTGGCACACAGAGCACTGAATAAATGTTAGTTTTTTATTATGACTGGATTATAAAGAAAGAAAAGAGCAATTCGTGGAAAGAACTACAGGCTGCATTTGTCAACGTACAGAAAACAGTTGAAGATCCTATGCCAGATTTTACTGGGGTACAAAGGAAATCTAACACTTGCCACACAATTTTCAAAACAACTTAACTAGTCTGAACCTTTTTTTAAGTTTTGTAAAATAAGATTAATTAAAAATGAAATGGCTACCTTTCACTTTTACCTTCAAAAATTTCACCACCAGTCAACGTCTATTTGCAGAGGGAAATGGGGAAACTGCCTGAGTTAGTGGGCTAGGACACTAATGAGGCAGCTATATTTAGTCAGGGGCTGCCCACCCCCCCTCGCCTCCACAGGGGAGAATGAATTCCATCAAGGCAGCGTGGCTGCCCGAGCTTGTGCCTGATCTGGGCACTACATCTCTTTGAAAAGCAATTTTTTTTTTCTGTATATTGAATGGATCTGTGCCAAATCTCATCCCACATCTAAGTTTTGCAGGGTACCTCAAAAAAAAAAAAAAAAAAAAAGATCCCATAGCTAGATCACCAGATAAGATGCCTTTTGCTGACTTCTTTACAAAGCAAAAGCAAAAGCAAAAACAACAGATGCAATCCTATTTACCACTGATTTCATTTTAAAGAAACTTTTTATTGATCAGAGAAAAATAAGCCGTAAGCATAAAGCTAGGGGAAGGTTCAGAAGGCAGCCGCTTCGGGCCTGTCCTCCTCCAACTAATGTTAACTTGGCTGCCGTACAATTCAGAGCCCATGCCCTCCACACACCAAGCCATTCTGAGTTTGAAATCCCTTAAGCAACACATCAGGAGAATCTGTAATTGTCTACCAAATCCCACAAGCAAGAGTCGACTTCTGCGTGGGGGCAACGACCCTGAACCACACCCAGCAACTGTGAACTCTTTCTCTCCTCTATGCTGGGTATTTGGTCCTATAGTTTCTCAACAACTGTCATGTGCCCTTGGGCCAGGGTTCATGTCTGATTGATCTTGGTGTGCCCAAACTTGGCAAGGGAAGCGACTCAGTAAGCCAAAGAACAGCAAACCAACCTCAGAGACCACCCTTTCTGCCCTTTCCTACACCTTCCAAGTGTAGATTTTTCGTTTCTCCCAGGCCAGCTTGCTTTTCCCCTCTGTGTCTGCTTTCAAATAGAAATGTCGGGCACTTCTTTAAAAGCAAGTGAGTTCCTTTATAGAGTCTGAGGGTGGCTTTTTCTTTAAAGATCTTGCAATCAGCATGATCTAGTGTATCACCACGCTGTCTCACAAAAGATAGCAAAGCATTTCTTAAAGGGTGAACTACAAGAAAAAGTGGTTGCCAGCAGAGCAGGTGTGTGTGCGTGTGTGAAATCCTATATAACACAGGACACTTTTAATTTTAAGATGAGGTGTGAAGATAAAGTCACCACGCCGGACAACTCTTGGAAGAAAAAGCTAAAAGGACACCATTTCTAGATCAGGGCGGACTTCACTCCCCCACTGGGAGATGCGCCACCAGGCTACACCCACCCTTTGTATCCCAAGCTCAGCTTTCCTGTACAATGTGGCAAATACTAGGAGGAGAAACCTATAAAGCGTGTCGCCTCTCTGATGTCCTTTTTACACTAACACCCCAGAAGACAGAGTCCTGATCCACACCCTGTCGCCCCAAGCCTTCCAGGGCGGCGTCCGCCCCAGCCAGCCCCGGGATAAGGTTACACGACTTTCCTGTTTCTTCTTATTTTTAAAAGACTGAGACAAATATCACCCTTAGCAAGAGTCTAATCCGAACACGGGGGAGGGAGGAGTCATTTTTTTCTTGCCCGACGTTGGCAACATTTCCTCGCCCCCGAGGGCTCCGACAACATGCCTCATTCCGAGGCTTAGGAAGGAAAAGGGGACCCCCAGATTGCTGCGGCCTCGCCCTGCGAACAAGTTTCCACTGGTTTGGCCGCTTGCAGTTACGAGGGCAGGCGCTGGGCGTGGAAGATGCGTTTCCGCATCCTCGGATCTTGCACCCAGAGCCCCCTCCGTGCTGACCCCCATCGGTACCCGGGGTGGCGGAGACCCCACTTACCCCACAACGGAAATCATCATGGCAGCCACCACCAGGTAGTTGGTCTGATAATAGAGCAGGTTGCTCACCACGCGATTGTTCCATTTGGAAATGTCCCTGAAGTCCGGCCGGGCAAAGCGGTCAGAGCCCGGGAAGAAATCGTCCCAGGCGCGGAGCGGAGCGATGGTCACGTCCATGTCTCGCTTCCTAGCTTCTTGTTCTTTGCTTCTGGAATCTGGCGGCGGCGGCCGCGGCAACCGATCAGCTGAGCTGGGTGAAAGATGACAGCCGCTCTGGCTCGGTCGGCTCTGCGGTTGGCGGGCAGCGAAGCAAAGGAAGTTGGAAGCGGGCGGGCCTTTTTTCTGTTCTTTACTTCTTGATTGGTTCTAAGTGGTTGGTTACGGGATAACTGGGGCCCCACGACAGAGCCAGGGACAGTGTGTAAAACCGAGATGAAAGAAAGAAAGAAACCAGCGGAAATCCCCTGTCTGAAGCGAGGTGGCAATGCCTTCGCTGGCGGTCTGAATATAAACAGCCTCCTTTAAAATACCCCTTTTGAGTATCTAACCTAGGAATGTGTTCTGGGCCTTAGGGATAATTTTTGCAGCTCTTCAGATACCAATCTAAGTGAAATGGTGTGGAATGCAACCTAGTGTTACTGGTGGATGAGGTGGTTTTGAAAATTAAGTATTTACTAACCTTTGCACATCTGAAAGCAATTCGCATGTGTTTCACCATGAGTCACTAGGAGTGAAATCAGTTTGGCAAAACAGGAAAGAAGGACATTTAGAATGGAAGGGCTGCTTTGTTCTTTCATTTCTTTTCTTTGTTCTCTATCACTATTTTCTGGGGGCAAATTTATCTAACTACTGTGCCATTCTGATTAAGTGGGCACTCTGGTCAGTTCAGTCCTGAGCTGGGCACGTTGTTTACATTTGAAAGCAACCAAGAATCTACTGATTGTTCTGCACTCAGTATTTTCTGGGCGGAAACATGGATTCCACTCCAAAAAAAAGCTTTCTTAGTTTTATCCTAGTATCTGCAGTCAACTCTAAGGGAGCACAGTATTTTAATAGATGATGTGAAAGCTTTGCATCCCAGCCCAAGGAACTGCCAAGAGATGTATTAGTTGTAAATTTTCTTCTAGGGGTTCCAAAGAGTCATCCTATATTCTGTTAAGGGGTTGGTTTATAGAGTAAAGCTCCTTTTATCAAAATGCATGAGAATAAAGTATTTTGGTTAATAGTGTGGTTAACTGTGTGGTATGCAGAATTCTAAGGTGTTTGTATCTAAGATAACAAAGCCTCTAAACCTGCAAGCAGTGCCGTTTTTAAAAAACTAAATTCACTCCCCTTGGACCACCAATTTTCAAAATATCGAACAGCAATTAAATATACCTAATGCAAAGTCTAGAAGATATGATTTGATTTCCCTTGATGATCCAGAAGGCAGGTAAGGAAATTTCAATGACTCTAGGCAATTATTCCTGCCACTGGTGTTTAGGAAAGTGTGGTGATTGAATCAAATCAGTGCTAAGATATAGCCTAGGTGATTTTTTTTTTGAATGAAGTTTGAAATGTGAAAATGTTCCTGAGCGCTCACATTTTCTTTCTTTTTTATTGAAGTTTAGTCAGTTTACAATGTTGTGTCAATTTCTGGTGTCAGCATAATGTTTCAGCCATACATATACATACTATATCCATTTTCATATTCTTTTGCATTATAGGTTACTACAAGAAATTAAATGTAGTTCCCTATGCTATACAGTAGAAACTTGTTGTTTGTCCATTTTATATATAGTAGTTAGTATCTGCAAATCTCAAACTCCCAATTTATCCCTTCCCACTCTGATCTGTGTGGTCTTAATAGTGCTTAAACCTGAGTTTTCTCTGGTATTATAATAAACACTGACTGACCTTCCTCTATCTTGTTGCAGTTTTATTGCTGTGGTTGTATCTGGGTAGACTTGATAGCAAAAAAAAAAAAAAAGGTTGAAAAATTTCAATATGACGCCAACAGGTATTTTGAGTCCTTTCCAGGTGAAAAAGGTGAAAAGAATGCAGCCCTACTGTGCCTTCAAGGACCTTGCAATGCAATGGAAACACTAACATAAATACAAGACAGCAAGAGGAGTACTAGGCAGAGATGTTGCCAGGCCTTGGTGCTCAGTTACAGGAAGTCAGAGGGTGTGGAAGAATCCCCTGGGGCTTAAGGATTTCAAGAAGCAGCATTGTGGACAGGCTGAGTAAATGATCTTGGTCAAGATCAGTGTAGCCCCAGGAGGACCCCACACCTGTTGGAGAGACCAGTGAATATTAGGACTTCTTTCCTTCCAGTTGCTCAGGACTGCATGACCATAAGCTGTCGTGTGTGTTAGTAATCATATGATTGCTCATTGATTGCAGGCAGTTGTTATCCAGTTCAGTGTTTTAAAATTTATTTGCTTAAACTGCCAAAGAGGTTTAAAAATAGACGTGAAAAAAGCTGAATACAGCATGATCCCTTTCTTCCTGTCTCCTAAAATATTAACCACGCTTTGCTCTCTGGGACTAAGGAAGAGGTTTTTTGTTTTTTTTTTTTTTCCCACGACACGTTTTTACCTTTGTTATAAAATCATGTTAAATAAAAATGAACACACATGCAATCCTTTATCTCAGTCTGTTTGAAATGCTTTTAGGAACAGCTCTTGGTCACTGTTCACTCTGCGGGATCAGGTTCAACGTGGAGGCCTTCCTGGGACTCTTCTGTCCAAATCTGTGCTTCAGGATAGGGCCACCCGGCATATTTATCTGTCTGTACAAAAAATCACAGCGGAGAGTCTAAGATTCTGTAATATATTCCACTTGAAATGAAATAAATCTGTTGTGGGTTTTGCTTGCATGTCTCTGTTACTTTCATTACTCAGAAGGACAGGTGGCCATTTCTTATCTGTCAGTCTGAGCCAGTGGGAGTGCCTGGTATCATCTATCGAAAATAGTACTACAGTGAGTCAGAGTGTTAGTCCCAAGGCACGCAGAGGCAGGGCCAGATGCCTTTGCAGACCTCTTCTGGGGCCAGCAGCTTCCTGTTTCTGGGCCTCAGCTTCCTCCTCATGAAACGGGTGGGTTTGGACTATGTGATCTCCAAGATGTCCGTTGATTTTTACCCTCTGAGGGGGTTGTGGTACTCACTGCCACTAATGGAAAGGTCTCCTAAAAGTAGCATTGCTGGGGACCCAGTTCACATGAGCCTGCTTTGTAAAAGAAGGGTTTAACCTTAGTAGTTGCCATCTGCAGAGTGATCTGGGCAAGAGAAAGAGGATTCTGGGTTGATTTTGAAACATGTGACCTGGAGAGAGGCTGGTGTCTCCTGCTACTGACTGTGAACTGTGGACTGTGAACTCTATCCCTCCATGTACTGCCTGGCACTGACTTTCTGCTCAATGAATGCTATTGAATTGAACCTGATTGAGGGATAATAAAGGACAAAGAGAAGATTAAATATCATAATTTATTAATAGCAGCTGCATTTACTGAGTGCCCATCAGGCTTTAAGTATTCCATTTCAGGGGTTGTCAGCTTTATTTTGTACAGAATCATCCAGGGCTTTGCAGAAGGTTGAGGGTGGGGCCCGAAAATTTGCATTTGTAACAAGTTCCCTAATGGTGCTGATGCGGCTAATCAGGGACTATATTTTGAGAAGCACTGAGGATTTCATCTAACTTCAGTCTTGCAAGGTGAACAGTATTATTCTCAGTTTACAAATGAAGACGCAGAAATGCCCAGGGTCTCATAGGTGGAGAGTTAAGGATTTAAACTGTTCTTTCTGACTCTAAATCTCGTTTTTCTCCCACTCCAAGAAAGGATATATGTGTATATATATATATATATTTTTTTTTTGAACATGGTTATTTTTCTGTATCCAAAATCCAGACACAAAATCACGCGCACGCACACACACACACCATACACATCCATCTGTGTGCCTACGTAGCTACCTATCAACCTCTGACTCTGAAAAAAAAAATAGTCCAAAATTTTATCACCATTTATCTTTAAGTGATTAGATGCTTTGCATATACATAACTTGTATAAACAAATAATGTTTTACGCCTATATTTTCAAGCAACATAACGGCTTTATACACTGGGTAAGATTTCTCTGATTAAGTGTATTTAATTAAGATTTTAATTACAAAGAAATCTTTAAACCCATGGGAGTCTCAGCAAACTCAGCCTCGCCGGCCCCGCCCCTTCTCGCCGGCCCCGCCTTCTCTCAGTCAGCCCCGCCTCCTCCCCGCCGGCCCCGCCCCGCCGCTTCGCTCCGCCCGCCCGCCGTGGGGGCGCCTGGGAAGAGGCGGAGAACAATATGGCGGATGGCGAGGAGCCGTAAGTACCCGGGCTGTGCAGGCGCCCCGGGCCGGGCTGGGTTGTGAGAGAGCGCGGCGGTGGGCGGTCACCGCCTCCACCCGGGGTCCCCTCAACCCCCCCGCCCCGTCCCCTCGCCCCCCATCCCCTCGCGGCGCCCAATGTGTAGCGTGATGCTGACCCTTCTTTTATTCTCTCTTTCTTTTAGGGAGAAGAAAAGAAGGAGAATAGAGGAGCTGCTGGCTGAGAAGTTAGTGCTGCCGGGAGGCCGGGGCCCTCTCCGGGGACCCCCGCCTCCCCCCACCCCAGGCCTAGGGGACCAGCCGCAGCGGGCCCGGGGGGCTGGGAGGCGGGCACCCGGAGCGCAGGCCGCGCGGCCTCATCCCCTGACCCCCGCCCGCAGCCCCAGGGGCCCGGCGGGCCCTCCTGGTCTCGGTCTCGGGCGTGCGCCGGGCCCGGGTGCCGCGCACAGATCCCGCGCCGGCCAGCCGGGTGCTTGACCCAAAAGTCTTGCCGGAGGACCCTTGCTCCCCTCTCTTCCTCCTACCCAAATTGTCAGAGCCGCGATCTTGTGAAAAGGGAATCTTACTGAAACACAGGAAACGGACACTAGACCGTTTTGGCCTTTCGTAAACAGAGACAGTAGTATTAATTGCAAACTTTTAATGAGAACTTTATGTCAGGTGTTGTACTAAGCACTGCAGTCATTTTTGCAAAATCATTGGCTCTTAAAGGAGAGTGATGATTCCAAAGAGCTTATTTTCCTCATTTATCACACACCCTATTTTTTTTTTTTTAATCAGATGCTTAGTTTTGTACTGGTGAGACAGGTTTAAACGAAGTGTTTTCCAACCTTAGCAGCACCACATAATTTTTCTTCCTTACACGAGGGGAAGAAAGTACTCTTCTTACAGTGGGCGTGGTTAGTGATTCTGTGCCAGTTCCCAGCATCAGTGTCTTGGAGTTTTTAGGTATCTCCCTGAGAAAGTTGAATTTTAATTGCACGAGTTCTGGAACGACACGTTCCATTTCACATTCCTTCCCACTTTTCATTTACTTTCCACTTTTACTTAAAATGGTAGCTGAAGTTTAAATGTTTGCTATATGCCAAGTATTGTAATAAGGCCTTTGTGTGGATTATCTCTTTATCCTCGTTCTGACTTTTTGTAAGTCAGCCTACAGATGAGGTTTATGACTGTTAAGTAATCTATTCAAGGTCACAATGCTATTAAGTGTGGTACCAGACCCAACTGTGACATTAAATATTGCTAGGCAATAATTGGTCCCATTTGTAAAAACTGAATATTACTAACAGGTTTGAAGGTAGAAATTGTGGGATTATAGGAAATATTTGAAAAGTAAAAATAATCACAACCAAAGATGAATCTTGCAGTGAATAAAAAAATACATGTATTTTGTTACAGGACTCCCACATTACTCAATTTTCTTTTCTGAAAGGTTTCTAGATGGTAATGCCTATCTGTGGCATAATATAACCTGACCTTTTTTTGTGTTTTGTGGCAACAAAAACCATCTCAGTCCTAAGAGATTCATTTTTGAAAATTAGGACCTTTCAGAGAAAAATGTATGAAAGTTCCTCTCATCAAAAATAATCTTTAAATTGCACCTTTCAGACTTGGAGAGGACACATGAGTTATGTTAGATTTCAAGCATCATGATTCTGAAAGTGGAGGACTTTCCTGTTTTTGTTTTTTCTTGTAGCTGATATTTCCAGATCTCAGTGTGTTAATGGAACAGATTGGGGCAGTTTGCATTGATCCTTAGTAAATTCCAAATGTTTAGAATTCCAGTTTCTCACCACTTGACCAATATCCCAAGTTTGATCTTACGTTGTTTTAGGAACCCAGAAACATGTTGGCTGATTATATGCAGTTGTTAACTTTAAATAAACTATATAATAGCAAGAAAAGAAATTGAAAGCATATGCATAACCACATCGAATACTTCCCTTTTTATTTGAGTGAGTCTGGTGTGGTTACGTTTTCATTTGGGGAAACCATACTAGTTGTAGGTGTGGCTTTTTCGTACTGATCTTTGCAGCTGAATTTACTGTGTTCTGTGCAGAATGGCTGTTGATGGTGGGTGTGGGGACACTGGAGACTGGGAAGGTCGCTGGAACCATGTAAAGAAGTTCCTCGAGCGATCTGGACCCTTCACACACCCCGATTTCGAACCGAGCACTGAAGTGAGAAACGTTTATTTTTAAATAACTCCTCTAATAGTTTAATGTTCAAAAAGAATAAAATGCTTCCTTTAAAATTTGCTTTTATAATGAAAATACTAATATAATTGTGTAAGTTATCTTGAAATACTGAATTGAATATTTGCGGCTGATCTTACTTGAATGACTGATACTTGAGTCGTTATTTTCACATTTCTCATGTAGTATGTTGAGATTTTTCAGGAGTAACATAACTTCAAAAACCTCATTGAAAATTCTAAGTTATATACTTCAGTTAAAATTCCAGTTTAAAATTACTTTTGAGACACATTCACCTTTTTAGTCCTTCTCTGAGAAATTTAATTTTCATAGGAATATAGATGTGCTTGTTTAAATTTTGAAATTTAGTTGAAATAAGCATCTTTACTTAGAAATGAATATAGTTAATTGCATGTTAAAAATTATGTGATGCTGTATAATAGCGGAATAGAATTTGGGACTGGTAGTGTCTGACTTAAATCAAATGTTCAATTATATACAACTTGCTTTTTATTACAAGATAGAAAGTACTTCTTTTCAGTAAATTTTTATGTCCTTTTGTGCTTACGAAGAGATGCTGTTTTGAAATAGAAATACCATGCTGCTCCTAAAATTAAGGTGCAGTCTCTTGGGTTTGACTCTGTTTTTTCTGAATAACACATTTTTCTTTTAATCTTGGACAGAATTGACAGTATTCTGCATGTCTTTGGTTAAGCCACCATATTTTCTTGTGTTTCTGATTTTTGTTTTGGGGGGGGTCTGGTAATTTAAGATACTTCTGTTAAGTGATTGCTTCAAATTGTATTTCTGCTGATAGGCAATTTTCTAAGAGTTTTATCCATTCTCTCTTCCTATCATTTCATGATTTTGAAATTTCCCTCACTGTATTCCAAAGCAGCTATTACTGTTCTTACTTCCCTGTTTTTCTGTAAAGACCTTTAAACACCTGTGTAGTGCTTGATCCTCGGTTCTTATGATTTTTTCACTTTTCTATTTTTAGGGAGTCAGTTAAATAACTGATTTTGATGCCTTCCATCCCTTTCAAAGTTAAAAGAAAATAATTTTTGGCAAGGCATAGTTTTTCTTGTTAGCAATAGCCTTTTAATTTCATTCAGTAAAGTCAGTTTAGAAACATTAAAATTGAAACTCTGAAATCATTAGGGTTATAGAATTTCTGATTCTACCTTTCTGATAAATTTAAAATAACTTATTAAACACAGAGCCTGCACTTTGTCCTCAGTTGCATTTTTCATGGAAATACCAGAAACTATTTTATGGCTTGTTGCTTTATTGATGGTACTTATAGTTTTTATCAATCAGATTTTAATACACCTTTTCATTCTTTACAGTCTCTCCAGTTTTTGTTAGATACGTGTAAAGTTCTAGTCATTGGAGCTGGCGGCTTAGGATGTGAGCTCCTGAAAAATCTGGTAATACATATATGTATATATGTGAAATGTGTTTTTTCTCCTTTATGATAATTAAATGGTTTTCCTTTTCTGTCTTACTTGGAAATTTCTTTATTATGATTGCTAAGCTTTTCTCCCGAGCCTTTGTTAGATAAGTTTATCAGCTCAAATTCCAGACAGTAATTAAAATGATGATGTAACTTAACCTTTTAAACCCTAAAGTCCTCAGCTATAAAATCATTGATAGAAATTGTTACTTCTCTTTTCCTCGTTGCTTTTTATCGAGCAAATCTTTGTGCTTCCTCTTGCAAAGTGCTCATTAATTCAGTGAAGTAAATAACAAAACTGGTAATTCATATTTAACATGTAATATCAAAGAATTTATTTTTGTTGTTGTTGTTCTTCAAAATAACCCTGTTAGGTGGATTGGAGTTTGTCTTGTTTTTATGTAGAGGGAGACCCATGTTCAGGGATGTTAAATGCCAAGTTTTACTGGATTATGGTGATGTGCCTGGAATCTAGTCCGAGTCATCGATTCTTAGTCAAGTGTTTTGTTTTGTTTTGTTTTTTTCACTTAACCATTAGGTCATTACATGATCTAATCATGTAGTTAGTTTTGATGACCGTGTGGCAGTAGACCCATAAAATTTGGGAGAGCTGAACTTTTTTCTTCCTTTTCTTTTTGGATCAGTCTGTTTTAAATGAATATCATCTCAAGAGAGGGTACTGTTTAGTGAAGCTATTCCCATATGCTGGTTAGAAGTCCATAATTTGTGATTTAACTAATTAGTTTCATTGGCTTCTGATAACTACAGAGTAGCTTTTTATTAGACTTTGTTAATTTATTTAACAAAAATGGATAAGGGAAGAATTGATTTAGAGCTGTTATATGCTGGCCTTCTCATTAGTATGTGGAAAAGTGGAAATGCTAGAGTAGGCTCCTTAGAAAATGAAGCAGGTAACAGGTGAAGGACCTAAAAAGTCAGCCTTAGGACTAAAGTTTAAATATAAGCAAAACCACCACATTAATTTTGATAGTAACATCACTCCTAGTGCAAGTGCAAAAACTTAATACACTCATGGTACTTAGTACTAGGCTGGGTTCTGTGGGGATTGCAAGTCATCATGGTCTATGTCTGTAATGAATCTGAAGTATCATTGGGAAGACAAGTCTCACACAAAATAAACAGCATTGTGTATGATATGCTCTGCGATAAGGTAACAAAATGACAGTACCTTAGCAGACATAAATACCCTGGCAGTGTGAGAACCAAAGGATTTATGAAGGTTGGGCAGTGGTTTTGGTAGGCATTGTATGCACAAATCACCTAAATGGATAACTTTTTTTATTTCAGAGCTCTTATTTGCAAATGTAATAGATACCAATTTTAAATGTAAAGTAATTGGAGATTAGATCTGAGGAATAGTCATCAAGCAGCCTTAGGAGTGGCCTTGTTATTTGTTTATTGCGTTGTAATAACCTCTTACACGAAAGAAAACTAAGGGTTTTCAACCTTACCACTTGTTACTTTGCTTGTTTCAGACATAAGTACATAAGAGATACACATACATTTTTTTTAAATGGATTGAATCTCTCAAAGGCTCATTCTAAAAAAAAAAAAGAATATGACATTAATATTATTAATTTAACATATATTTATCGAGCCTCATCCTCCATATGCCAGGTATTGTCTTTTTGTTTTGTTTTGTTTTTTTGTTTTGCCAAGTACTGTTTTAGATGCTAAAGATACTGCATTGAACAAGACAGCAGGTGTTTGTAGGGCTTATGTTTTAGTGGAAGGAAAAAGACAAGTGAAATACATAGTATGTGAGATGATAATAAATGATATGGAGAAAGAAAAGATAGAAGATAGTAGCTGGCAGGAAGGGAAAGGGTTCACAGGAAGGTGCTATTTGAGCAGAAAGGTGAGCAAGAACATTCTAGGCAGAGGGAACATCAGATGCAAAAACTGTGAAGTGGGGGTGTGACTGTTACCTTCCAGGACTGCAAGGAGGTCAGTACAGCTAAAGCAGAAGTGGGTAAGGGGGTCGTTTTCTAGGAGGGTATCAGAGACAGCAGGAAGTGGAGGGGCTTGGAGTGAGTATCACAGAAGACTGTAGTGGCTGCTCTAAGAACTTTGCATTTTACTCCGAGTCAGGAAGTCATAGGAGAGCTTTAAGCAGATGAGTTGACTTGACCTAACTTTAACCTGGATCACTGTGGCTGACGTATTGAGAAAAGACTAAAGGAAGAACAGAGGAGAAAGCTGAGAGGCTGGTTAGAAGGTTGCTGCAGTCATCTAGGTAAGAGGTGATGGTGACTTAGAATAGGGTGGTGATATTGGAGGTGGAGAGAGGCAGTTGGATTATGGATATGTTTCGAAGATCAAGTCAACAGGATTTGCCGATGGGTTGGTGTGGGACATGAGAGAAGGAGAGGAGTCAAGGATGACACAAGGTTTTTGCCATGCGCAACTGGAAAGATGGAGTTGATATTCACTGAAATGAGCAGGACTGGGAAAAGAATAGATTTGGAGGTGCTGGTGAGCAAGGATGATTGGCTTTGGTTTTGGAAACTGTTAAGTTCGAGATTTCTGTTAGATGATGCTTTATCTTACGGGGTTATCTGAGGTCACCAGAACTAAATAGAACTAAGAAGCACGTGGATACTCCCAATTCTGGCCAGTAAAGTAGGAGAAAAACTCATGAGTGTGGTGAATGGGAAACCAATTTTTTAAAAGTATTCAAATTTTCATAAGTGGGGTGACCAGGTGAAGCACGTTTTAAGGAGGGGAATTGATCCACATCCTGCCAATACTTGAGATGGATAAGATCAGAGAGACTGGAGGTAGCAGTGTGGAAGTCACTGGTGAGCTTAGCAGGTGCAGTTTTTGGTGGAGTGGTGGGAGTGAAAGTTTTTTAGAGCAAGTGCAGGAGAGGAGTTTGAGAAACCAAGTATGAACAACTCTTTTGAAAATCTCTTGCTGTAAAGAAGAGCAGAAAAGTGGGGAAATTATTGCCAAATGATTAATTTGATTACTTCAATAAACTGACCAAGACCAGAAAAACATAATTGATTATTGAGGCTTGCTTTTTTTTGTTTTCTTAATCTTTTGCTTTTGCTGGTAAATTTGAACAGTGGTTGTACTGGAAAAATGCATAACATCATAACACAAGAGTTTTTTGCTTTTCTCTAGCTTTTTAAGTGCTTGCTCTTGAATCAATACTTTTAAGGTCTTTCTTTGTTACATGTGCAGTGTATATGTTTATATGTGTGTGCTTATAACAGTATATGTCTTATCATAGTTACTTCTGAATGGCAGCATGCTTAATGTTATGAAGACTAAGATCAAGCTTATAGAAATTACTTTGAACAATACCTGAAAAAGAATAGCAAGTAAGGATAATTAGTAAGACTAGTAAAATTAAAATACTTAGCAGCAGCAAGAGCAAAGCAACAAACTTTACAGACATATTTAAGGGGTTGTAAAACAACTATAGAAATTTTAAGTATTCTCTTTTGGTTGTAGACTACTTAAAACTGAGTAATTACACTTTTTTGACCTTTACAAGGACCCTGAATTTTATATACCTTTCTAGATAGACCCTTTAACCATTGAATGCCATTATTTAGAATTTATTGTTTATTATTGAGAATTTGTAGATTTAAGACTAATGAAAAAAATTTTTTTAATTTCAAGTGTAAGGAAATTTCTGCTTGATTGGATTTTTTTTTATTCCCACAGGCGCTGTCTGGTTTTAGACAGATTCATGTTATAGACATGGACACCATAGATGTTTCCAATCTAAATAGGCAGTTTTTATTTAGGTAAGTTTTAATATCTTATTTTAAAATTGTGGTAATCATTTGAACTTGAGTACATTGCAGTTTAATAATTTTAAAAAACTACTGAGACGATAACACTTACTTTATTAAGAAGATAACTACCACTCCCGTCTTAGGCAAAATTTTGCAGGAAAATTTTGCATATCCTGGTGAAAGTAGTTTTGTAAGCAAATACATGTTTTTGTTGTTTTTAAAGAAGTTTCCAAAAGGTGTATGGGATTTGAGGTTGATTGTGCCCTGAAGCCACTGAGTGCCACTCTTTTCCTCCTGTTAATTTTATAAGAGAACAGTAACTCTGTATTAGGCCTAGTGAGATATATTGGTGGGGACTTAGGAGCCAAGATTTGAATGGTGACTCTAGGGGAATGAAGTTGTGACGGAGTTTGAGCTTTTTCTAGAAGGGGAAAGAAAATAGTGAGCTAAGGAGAGAAAACCCAGGAGCAATTGAAATGAAACAAAGAGAGATAATTACCTTAGAAATACATGAAATACAGAAAGCATCTTGTTAGAAATGACTTTAAAAACTGGAAGTAGGCCATATATGTAAATCTGAGGAACAGTGCATTAATTTCAGTATGCAATGTTTAGGGGTTTGAGTGGCTTAGATAAAAGTGTCTATTTGTTAATCAAAGAAGTATAAATATGGTGGGATTAGGACTTTTCTATCTCTCTCTGGCAATTAGAGTACTGATAGAAAGTGCTCAGATAGTCCTAGGCATGCAGGATGAGGTTAGGTTAGCAGAACAGATTGAAATCAAATTTTTGGATAGGCGTAAAACCTCTACTCTGTCTCTGTGGAAGGTCTTAAAGAAATGGAAGGATAGGTTGGGCCCTTACCAATTTGACAAATTTTTAGCATATGACTACTCTACAAAAGCACCACCGAATTCATTGGTTATTGATAATAGGCCATGCCCTTTAACTTGAGGCTAAAATAATGATTGAAGATCCTAATGAGGGTTCACATTTGTGGAGTGCTTAGGATGTGTTAAGTACTTCCTAAGCTCATTTTATTGCCCCCATTTAATCTCAGAGTAAAGTCCAGGGTTGATACTTGTTTTCCAGGTTAAGTAAATAGGCCAAGGTGTCCTGCAAGGATGATGTGTGTGAAAGACCATTTTATTCAAAGTGCAGTTTTCAAATCCCCTAATTCCGGACTGGTTTCCACAGAAACCATCTAGGAGCTCTTTTATTTGGAATCTACTCTGAAAGCACATATAATGTACAACCTGAAAGATTCTTGAAATTCTGTCTTATCTCCTTTATATATCTGATAGTGCTGTCCAGAGTAGTTGAGTGCAGTACTGAAACCAAGTTCCATGATTTGTGCTAGAGCTTTTTCTATTGCAAGTTAGGACCAAGTCGGAATAAAACTCTTGTCACAAGTTTTGAATAAAAAAAGAAAACATACTGCTTTATTGGAGAGAAGGAAATTGATCTGTTAAAGCATGTTCCTTTAAAATTCAAATTTTGAATAAAATATGATTTTTCTTAAGCACATTGATTTTTTAAAATTTTCATTTTTGAAATGTTAACTACATGCTTAGATAGGAAAGAATACAAAGAGATAAGAATATAGTAACTTCCAATTGTTCATAGTGCAGTAGGTATACTATATCTATGTATATAACCAAAATATGTTGTGAAAAGGTAGTAATGAAGTACTTACTGTGTGTACATGAGGGAATGATTTTGTCTGTAAGGACAATGAGGAAATATTTGGAAAGAAAATACCACTTGTACTGAGATCAGAAGAGAGAATTCAAGTCCTTTCCTCTGTAGCTGTGGTTATTACATAGGAGTGACTTTTTGAGGTTTTAAATTTTTACCTTCTTGAAAATATTGGTAATAAAAAAATATATTGGTGACATACTCCTTCAAAAACATGGTTATGGCTTCTAATGAGACACAGGATTACTACTTAATCAGCGCACATAGAAAGAAGGGGAATAAATGAAGGTTCTTGCATCCCTAGACTCTCGTGTTTATTTGACTCAAGACCTGCATAGTAACACCTTGAGGTTCTGGGGTTCAGGGCAAATACTTGGAAGTCTCTGACCTGGGATAATGTTTTTGCACTGGGTAACACAACAGTGAGAAGTGGCCAGGAAACAGGCTGTTGTTACGCTTAACCTTTTAAATAAAAAGAGCACTGTTCATATTTTCACCTAAGAAATACCTAGACTTATCACACTTAAAAATACTTAATTTGAAACATCAGCAAGGGTTGACATTTAGTATTGAATGACTAATTATTCATCAAAAATGTTCAGGTAGAACTATTCCTTCTAAAAATCCTCTAAATAAACTCACCATGAATATTTTTATGTTTGAAAGTATATTATGTAGATCATCTAGATTTATATCATAAATGATAATTTAAATATAATTTTTCCTGTAGGCCTAAAGATGTTGGAAGACCTAAGGCTGAAGTTGCTGCAGAATTTCTAAATGACAGAGTTCCTAATTGCAATGTAGTTCCGTATCCTTTTGACAAATAATCTACTTAATATTTAACTTTTTGAAGCTTCTTACAAAATTATTATGAAAGAGATGTTTAGTTAACATAGAGAATATAGATAAGCAAAAAGAAAAAAATCAGCAGTAAGCTTATTACTGAGTTATCTGCTGGTAACACTTTGCTTTATGTCCTTCCAATCTTTTCTTTTTAAGGTTATATAATTTCCCTCCCCCTAATTTTTAAATTAAGCTTCTGTAGCTGGTACCATCATTTATTTTGCATTATTGCCCTTAGTTTACGTTTCAGTTGCGCATCTCCTCTACTAGACTTAGTTCATAGAATGGATCCCATTACTTTTTGTGTCTCCTGACCAAGCAGGCAGAATAAAGAGTCAACATGTTATTAGCCAAATGGAAGATGTGTCAGAGTAAATTTATTTTTACAAGAAATACATTTTTAAAAAGGAGTATTCACGCTTTGTTCATTCCCATACCTTTAGATCCAGGGAACTTTTAGTATTATAGAAACTCAGGAAGTGAAATTTACTATGTTGGAAATACCACAAGATACAAAAATAAACATAAAAAATCATTTGTATTTCCATATACTAGCGGTGAGCACATGGAAACTGAAATTTAAAATATAATGCTATTTATAACTGCTCAAAAAGAAGGAGAAATACTTAGGTGTTAATTCTAACAAAATAAATATGGGACTTAAATGCTGAATACTGCAAAATGCTGATGGAAGAACTCAAAGAAGATCTAAATAATGGAAAGATATTACGTGTTCAATAATTAGATAATTCAACATAGTAAAGATGTCAGTTTTCCCCAAATTTGTATATAAGTTTAATGCAATTTCTATCAAAATCCCTGTGAATTTTTTTGTTACTGTAGACAGGATTATTCTAAAATTGATACAGAAAGGCTAAGGAACACCAAAAATGATACTAAGAAAGAATAAAATGGGAGGAAGCACTTTCCAGTTTCAAGACTAATTATATGGCTACAATAATCAAGACTGTGTCATATTGCCAGAGAGACAGACACAGATCAGCAGAACAGAAGAGAGAAACCAGAAATAGCCACATGCAAGTATGGCCAATTTATACTTGACAGAGGTGCAAAAACAAATAGAGGAAGGATAATCTCTTTAATAAATTGTGTTGGAGCTAGGCAAAAAAATTCAGTCCTCAAAATTACAAAAATTAACTCAAAACAGACAGGTTTAAGGATAAAATGTAAAACTGTTAAATTTTGGGAGACAACATGGGAGAAAAATCTTTGGGGCATAGAGCTCGATTGAAGAGTCCCTAGATCACATCAAAAGCATGATCCATAAAAGAAAAAAAATGATAAGTTGAACTTCAGAACTTTAAAATTATACTCTGTGAAGGACCTTGTTAAGCAGATAAAAAAACAAGCCACAGACTGGGAAATGCTTATGAAGTAGGTATGTGACAAAGGACTTATATCAAGAACATATACAGAACTTCCAAAACTCAACAGTAAAAAACAACAATGCAATTAGGAAATGGACAAAAAATACGAAGGGATATTTCACTAAAGAAGATAGCAAAAAGCACATGAAAAGATGTTCAACATCATTAGTTTTAAAGCGAAATCCAAATTATGATCACAGTAAGATATTACAATACACCTATTAGGATAGCTGAAATAAAAAATAGTAAGAAATGTTGGCAAAGATACAGAAAAACTGGATTACTCGTACATTGCTGGTGGGAAATGTAACATGGTATAGCCGTCTGGAAAATAGTTTGTTTGGCTGTTTCTTAAAAATCTTAATATATACCTTCCATACTACTCAACAATTTCATTCCTGGGTGTTTACCTCAGAGAAGTGAATACTATGCATAGAAACTTACTCTTGAATGTTTGAATGTTTATAGCACCTTTATTTGTAGTAGCCCAAAGCTGGAAACAACCCAAACATCCGTCAGTAGGTGAATTGTTAAACTGTGTTATAGCCACACCATGGAATGATACTGAGCATTAAAAAAGAACTAACTAATGAAATACAACTTGGATGGAAATCAAGGGCTGAATGAATGAAAAATGAATGCCAATCTCAAAGGGTCATATATTGTATGATTGCATTTATATAACCTTCAAATGGCAAAATTGTGGAGATGGGGAACAGATCAGTGATTGCCACAGATGAGGCATGGTGGAGGGGCTAGGTGTGACTGTAGAGGGTAGCAGGAGGGAGATCTTTGTCATGATGAAATAGTTGTATGTCTTTATTGTGGTGGTTACATAGATCTCCATGTGTTTAATGACAGCGTTACACACACATTGTACCCATGTCACATTTGTGGTTTGATATTGTACTATAGTTGTGTAGTATATATCCTTTGAGGAAGCTGGGTGACTTATGGGACCCCTCTGTAGCACCTTCGCAAAAATAAAATGTTAAAAATGCAACTTCAGGTCCCTATAGGGAGAAAGAAAAGAGAAAAAAAGGGAGTATGCACACTCTTTGTCTATCCCTATTGTTTAGATCTGGAAAACTTTGGGTATTTTGTAGAAATCCAGGAGATGGCGATTTTTTGGTCTGGCGCCTGGGTTCCTGCAGCTTTTCCTCCAGTGTTTGCTCTCTTTCGCTTTTGACCTCCCTTTTCTAGCTGTAGCTTATGCCTCTTGTTTGCCTGGCCTTCAAAAGGAATAGAAGTCTGAGTGGGTGGGGGCTAGAACTGAATGTGTTTTTCATAGCTTTATTTGTACGCCAGGATAAAAAAATTAGGGCAAGCATATTATATATTGCCTGCTGTTTCTCCATTTTACTTTTTAAAATATATAATGGACGATACATTGTAGTTTTAGAAAAGTATAATTTATGTTACTAAACAAAATTGCTCAATTAGAAGGATTAAAAATTTTTTGGCATACGTAATGCTGTTAAAATGTTAAGTACTGTAATTCACATCCATAGCCAGTTTTGACTGGGGTTGCCTTGGCAGCCTTCAGGCTGGTGAAGATTGCTGATAGGGTGTGGGTTGGGTAAAAAAAAGAGAGACTTGGAAAACTGAGGTAAATGAGAGCAAAAGAATTATTCTGAAAAAACCCAATGACAAATCATTAGTGCCTGAAAAAGCTATTGGAAACATCTGTGTTTTTTAAAATTAGCTTTGCAGTGACTTTTTTTAATTGACTATGTCTAATGTATAGCATCGTATAAATTTAAGGTGTACAATGTGTCAGTTTGTGCAGTAACTCCTAAAATCATCTTTCTATAAGGGAACTATAATGTTCTCTTCACTAAACAAACGTTATTGTCTCTCTGTTTGGTGCTGGTGGTTAAAGACACAAATTCTGCTTTCCCAGGGCTTATGGTTTTATATAAAAACTGAAGTAGAGTAGAAAGTATAACAGAGACACAATTTTAATGATATGGAGGTTTGGAGATGAGGAAAAACTACTCTAAGTAGTTAGGGGAGGACTGTTTGGGAAAAAGGTTTTTTAGGAGATGTGTTCATTTTGTCAGATTCCTTGAATTCCACTGCTTTGAATATTGATGACTTATGTCTTGTTTTGAATAGACATTTATAATTTGGCATTGTTAAATTCACTTTACAAGTTAAAAACTTAGCAGCTTAAGTTCCTTTACTTACATTCAGACATTTCAACAAGATTCAGGATTTTAACGACACTTTCTACCGACGTAAGTTTTCCACTTGAAATTAATTCTCACTAAATTCTTACTATTTCTTAGTTGCCGTCTCTTTGAAGATTGCTAGCTATTCGAAAGCTATTTCTTCATTTGCTTCCATTTCTTGGGGTTGGCTTTTCAGGAAAGTTGTCAACTGTTGTCTGATTGAAAACAGAATGCCAGTGTTCTAATTCTTAGTTGTCACCGTTAGCTGCATTTTTATATGCTTTCTTGAGTAAAGATTACTCAAGGATTAGAAGCTGTGTGTGTCTGTATTACAATGAAAAATGTGTTTTTTTGGTATGTTTCTTAGGAATTGTGAATTATTTTGTGCAGCAGCATTTTTAAAAACTAAACTTGCATTTTTTTCTCATAGAATTTCATATAATTGTATGTGGACTGGACTCTATCATAGCCAGAAGATGGATAAATGGCATGCTGGTAAAGACTCAGTGTTGTTACGGTTCTCTGAAGTTCTAACTGCTGCTCTTAAATGTACTGAAAATGAGACTTGCATATCACATTTTTGAAAAATCAGTTATTTAATTTTCAGTAATAGATGTAGTTCATTATTTACTACCAGTTATTAATTTTCGGGTGAGGACATAGATTTCTAATAATGTAATCCCTTGATTTCATATATTACTACTCAGTAATATAATTGACCTATAGAATTACTTGATAGCATTCTCCTCTTTTCAAATCCTTATCCCCCTCTCCTTATAAACCCTTCAAATAATTTTCCTAGATATCTCTTCTAAATTATGAAGATGGTGTATTAGATCCAAGCTCCATTGTCCCTTTGATAGACGGGGGGACAGAAGGTTTTAAAGGAAATGCCCGGGTCATTCTGCCTGGAATGACTGCTTGTATTGAGTGCACACTGGAACTATACCCACCACAGGTAATCACAAAATCACCTTTATCTGTTTTATAGTATTTTGGGGTGGAATTAGGGTTGAATTATTAAGGCTAGTCAGTATTTAGAATTTTTAATTAGAGGTAACCATATTTTTAAAAGTATGCTAAGAAGAAAGATAATAAAATAAGAAATTTTGCTGTTTGAGGAAAGATATAGACTGAATATCATCATTTTGATACTGTTCTGTTCTCATAATTCATTTATATTAATTTTTTATTTGGAGAGTAAGAATCAAGGGATCAGTTACAAAGTTACATATTGGGGTAGGGCTATAGTCTGTTTTCTTGGTTTTTTCATGTGTTATTTCAGGGAGATAAAGGTACCAGGGATGAGAATGACATTGCCAAAGTGGGGCTCTTTTATCTATATACCTACTTTAAAGGGCATGTGGGATTTTTTTTCTTTTTGGCAGGAGGGAGGTAATTATGTTTTATTGTTTATCTTTAGAGGAAGTGCTGGGGATTGAACCTGGGACCTTGTGCATGCTAAGCATATGTCTACCACTTGAGCTATACCCTCCCCCGCTAAAGGGCATGTGCAATTTTTATTTATACGTATAAATTATTTTATGAATATTTGCTTGGAATTGATTTAATTCTCTGAATTTGCTTTTGTTTCGGTTTATTTTATACCTTCAGATTTAAATATTAGGTAAACATCAAAAAGTACTCATATCTGAGAATTTATTCAGCACTTTGATTCTCATGGTCTAACAATGCTTAAATTTATATACTTTGTCAATTTGGGCAAACCTATTTATTTTTTAAGCAGATCAACCTAAGTGAAGTGACTCAGATGCTCTCAGTTTCAGAAGCATTATTAATGGTATAAACTGTTTCTATAAGTGGAAAGCTACAATGAATTATAAGAAACTGTTACAAACTAGATCATAATTAGAAGTTACATTTTAAATAATTTATTGCTTAAAATCCACTAAAAAAGGTAAACTGTGGTTTTAGGTTAATTTTCCCATGTGCACCATTGCATCTATGCCCAGGCTACCAGAACACTGTATTGAGTATGTGAGGATATTGCAGTGGCCTAAGGAACAGCCTTTTGGAGGTAATAAACCTGATTTCATAATCCAGAGTTACATAAAATATATGTCTGTGGGTTTATTTATTGGGATAATTACATTAAAATAAATTGATTAATGTTTGCATGTTTCTATCTTCCTTTCCTTCCCACTCCCCCCACCCCAACAGAAGGGGTTCCATTAGATGGAGATGATCCTGATCATATTCAGTGGATTTTCCAAAAATCTCTAGAGAGAGCATCACAGTATAATATTAGGGGTGTTACGTATAGACTCACTCAAGGTAAGTTAGTGAATTGTTGTGAATTATGATCTTAGGATGATCCCTTTTTCAGGGGGTGGGATGCTTTGGAGGAAATAATTGATAAGTAATTTCAGACAGTACTATCCCTTTAAGACTTAGTAAAGGTACCATGGAAGTAATAGTTTACTGGTGCCCCAAATTTGGTAGGAGAGAACTGAGTTCAACAGAATCCATACTACTGCTTAACTAGGAAGAATTTAATAAAATCATTGAATCTTATCTAGTATTGAAAGAGTCCCTAAGTCATCCAGGTCAAACCATTCACTTTATCTTTTGCTGAAGAGCAATGTATCCCCTCCTGGGGCAATCTGTTTCACATTTGGACAGTATTGTTAAGAATTCTGTATGTTGAGCAGAAATCTCCATCTTTAGTTTGGTCTGAGAATTGTCCCAAGGTATGCCATATATAAACTTAATTTGCTTTTAAATAATATCCCTTAGCATATTGAAACCTCCAAATCGTTATCACTGCCACCAACCTTTGTAGTTCCTTTAACCCTTTGACATGTTTCATGACTCAAGTCCCTATTATGTTGCTTTTTGCTCACCATATTTTAGTTATCCATACTTCTCTTAACTATCTGGGTGAGAATGCAGCATTCCAGGATGGGTCTTATAATACACTTCTCATCATTGACGCAGTCTTAGAGGAGATCAAGGTTTTTTATTGTTTGTTGTTTACATTGATGCTATACTTCTGATTGTTTCAGGTTACTGTCTGCTAAAAGACAGTCTCCCTATTAAAGATTTGGCAGTTTTGGGGGTTACTAGTTTTTGTTTTTTTTTTTTTTTTAATACTCAAGTATAGGTCTTTATAAATTTATTCTTAAATTCAACTATCTGTTCTCTCTATATATAAGTTTATTCTTTTATGCCTGCCAACGTATGTATTCTTTTCAGCTTCGTATCATCTGTTGTTTTGATGATCACATGCCAAGCTAGTCACAGTAACTAAATGAGGTAGTGCTGTGGCTTGTCTCGGTGAACAAGTGACTATCTCCCTATGTTTACTGATGTTCTGGTAACGTCATTTGAAAATTCCATTCTTATATACTCCTTTTTGCTCCCTGTACTTTCTGTATTCTGACCTCCTGTGTGTTCCCTGAACACACCTAGGACAGTCCCACCTTAGAGCTATAATGCTTCTGATCCTTAATGCCTGGAACGCCCTTCCTTGGATCCCCTCAAGGTTGGTGCTTATCCTTCCAGCATCAGCTTAACCAGTTTTCCTCATCATTCAACTGAAAATGACTTCTAAGCCATTTCCTATTTTACCTTTTTATAATTGCTCAGAACTCATGGTAGCCTTGTTTTTCACACTGGTTCATCCCTGTTCTGGGGCCTTTGCCCTTACTGTTTACAGAATTGCTCTTTTCCCAGGTGATTGCATGGCTGGCTGGGTCTTTCTCATGGTTTAGATTTCAGCTCAAATTATCACTTCCCCAAGGGAGGGAGTCTGTCTTTCTCTCTTTCTTTCTCTTTCTCTCTCTCACCTTTATCGTGGTATAATTCCTTTACACTTAACTATACATACTTCAGATGTACAATTTAATGAATTTTGAAGACGTATACACCAGTGAAACCACCACCACAATCAAGATAGCTAACATTTCCATCACTCCCCAAGGGGTGCAGATTTCGAATTCCCAATTTATCCCTTCCCACCCCCTTTACCCAAGGGTGTCTTTCTTGACCATCCAGTCTAATGGATTCCTCCATCACTGTCAGCTTAACACATACCTTGTTTTACTTTCTTCATAGAACTCTTCAGTATCTGAAATTTTCCTGTGTGTTGACTTGAGTGTTATCTCCCCCACCAAAGTGGAAGCTCTGTAAGAGCAGATAATTTTTTTTTTTTCACTGCTCCTCTGTACAACACCTAGAGCAACGTCTGGCATATAGTACACATTTACTTGCTAATTGTTTGAATTAACAAATAAATTCAGTTTGTCCTGCTCAGGAACTATAAACTCATCTCAATACATCATCTCACTGACCCTTCCATACCTTTTGGAAAGGCTGGGAAGGCTTGGAAGGCTTGGTGTGTACTTCTCAGCCTGATGATTGAGAGCCTTGGCAAGGAGTACAGAAGCCAGGTTGGAAGCGAAGTTCAGGTTTTTTGAGGGGTGGGGGATGGAGGGAGTCTTCATCATTTTGTCAATTCTTTTATTAGACAGTGTCTCTTTAACTCCTCACTGTCTCACTGTGACTGCCTGTTCCTCCTTTCAGTACATACTGACTTACGTGGTCACTGGAGAGCCCCCAGTTTAATCGTCATGAGGTTAGCGCTTCCGTATTTCCCCCTCTCTGAAATTGTACATAAACAAATGGTCAGAATTAACTTTTTAAAATAGCCTTCCAAACTGCTTAACTGTCTTCCTTTCACATCTTCTTAGATATTGGCCGTTTTTCTGAAGTTTTAAAAACCTGCCTACACCTGAAGTTTTGGGAACACATCGTTCCATGCTCTCTCACAGTCTAAAATAATCTGGCTCCTTTTCTCTACATTTTTGTTTTCTAAAATGAACCATACAAATATAGTCAAATATATGGAATATTGATTTTGAATTTAATGGTTTATGGTGAGGCTTTGTTTGTTCCTAATCTGTGGATACTGATATGAAAAAAGTAGGGAAGAATCAGAGAACTATGTTTAATACTGTGTGTAGTCCAAGCTGTGGGGTGAGACAAAGATGATGAGAGCAGTTTTTCTGTTTGTTTTAAATTTTTGTGAATGGAATGGCTGACACTGTTATTTGAGGAAAAATTAGGTAACTGTTAATTCTCCATGCTTTACTCCAAGCTTCCTGAGTATAGCATAGTATGAGGTGTCAGTTAAGATGACGCACTTTAGGGCATGTCTGGGTTCATATACTACCCCTATCACTTATGAGGTGTATAGTTGTGGATGATATTTAATTTTCTCAACCTCTTTTTCCTTATCTTTAAAACCAGAGTAATAAGACTTAACATATGATGTTATAAAAATTCAGTAATATTTTATTTAATCTTCATACTGTTCCTGGAATAAAATGAGCACTCTAATCACTAACTGTTATTCACGTATTATTGTCTCATTATTACATGAAACTTAGTGTGAAGAGTTTACTTTTCTTTCCTGCTGTAAGTTGTTTAAGATTCTGAGCATGCTACAGAATGATGTGAATATGAAGGAAGATTGCTTCATGGTTAAACTTAAGTCTGTTTTCTGACCTGAAAGCCTGAAAAATCAAGTTATGGAAAATGATATTTAATAATCATATTGTCTAATTAAAAATACTTTTTAAAAGAAATGACCATATTTTAATCAATATATTTTTACAGGGGTAGTAAAACGAATCATTCCTGCAGTAGCTTCCACTAATGCAGTCATTGCAGGTGAGCAAAAATGACTACTACTTATTTTGTTTTCTTTCCTTTGGATTTTTGATTTTTTTTTATTATTTTTTCTTTTTTTTTTAACATTTATTGATTTATAATAATTTTACAATGTGTGTCAAATTCCAGTGTAGAGCCCAATTTTTCAATTATACATGAACATATACATATTCATTGTCACATTTTTTTCTCCCAGCTACCATAAGATCTTGTATATATTTCCCTGTGCTGTACAGTATAATCTTGTTTATTGATTTGATATCTAAATTGACATTTCTGCAGCTACTTGCTCTCAGAAAACTGATGTTCTGGAGAATTTGATTATCTTCTTGAGTGGGTGGTATAATTAAGCTGCCTGAAAAAAACACAAAACAGGCTATTAGACCTTGTATATATTTTGCCTTGTATCATAGATAAAGTGCTCTGCAGTAAGAGGAGATTTTAGTACATTTCTTTTTAATCAGTATAACAGGCTGCTCATTAATCTGAAGAAGAGGAAGAAAAACATGTACTATCACTCTGTCACTTGGATTATAGAAAACAAATATGAAATTTATTATTTTCTCAGTTTTTAAAAATGAGTGTGTATATGTCTTTTTATTTATTTTGTAATCAATAGCCTTGTAAATTTTCTCTTCTGATTTATAATGACTTTTTAAAAAAACATAGTTTTAAATGTCTAATTTTGAGTTTAAAGCACCTTTATTTTCTCTCCTCTTCAGCTGTGTGTGCCACTGAGGTTTTTAAAATAGCTACAAGGTAATGGGTTTCATTTTTCATGTGTATGTAAATCTATGTTTTGATCTGTCTCGGTTATATAAAAATGAACATTTTTTCATTACAGTGCATATATTCCCCTTAATAATTACTTGGTATTCAATGATGTAGATGGACTGTACACGTATACATTTGAAGCAGAGAGAAAGGTTAGTAGTAGTATACTAATGAGAACTTTTTTTGATCATGCATACTTTGATTTTTAAATACTAATTACTGGTTGGAAAATTGCCCACACCTTTTCTAAGTATTTTCTCCAGAACCCTACTTACTATATATTTTTTGTAGTATAGCCTGAAATACATACTATATAGCAAAATAATTTAGGAAAATGGCCTCTTAGGAAAAGCAGGTTTTAAATAAAGTGTAAAAATTTGTTCATAGGAAATAATGCATGATTATAAAGCAACTTAATTTTCAGTTCATCATTATGAAGAGACTATTATTGGTGCATGTGCCACAGTGATTTGTGTTTCATTTTATATCTAGGAAAACTGCCCGGCTTGTAGCCAGCTTCCTCAGAACATTCAGTTTTCTCCGTCAGCTAAACTGCAGGAAGTTTTGGATTATCTAACCAATAGTGCTTCTCTGTAAGTGTTTGGGACTTCTGTTATGTTGTAGAAACAATTTTTGTGATATTTTACATATAATTATTTTTAAAAGAGTGATCTCTGATTTTTTTTTTCCCCTCATAATTTAGGCAAATGAAGTCTCCAGCCATCACAGCCACATTAGAGGGAAAAAATAGAACACTTTACTTACAGGTGATCAGTGTTTGGTTTTTATTTTTTTTCCACAAAATTATATTAAAAGTTTAATTTCATTTAATGTGCTTTATTTACATTGTCATTTTCTAGTCAGTAACCTCTATTGAAGAACGAACAAGGCCAAATCTCTCCAAGACATTAAAAGGTATTTTAAATGAGTATGTTTATTAATACTAATCAATTTTTTTTTGTTGTTTTTTGGGTTTTGGGGTTTTGTTTTGTTTTGTTTGTAAAAATAATAACTGCTTCCTCTAGATTTGTTCTTAGTTACTTTAAATGGTGGTATCATCATAATTACTTCTATCTTTAGAAACATTGAGTTAATTGCTTTTAGTGAAATATTTAAAAAATCTCTAAGAAATCAAATATTACCTTGATTTAAAGAATATTAACCTTGATTAAAGGGAACTGGATTTTGATGCTTATCCAGATCCTGGTGGTCTGCAGTTTGTGCATGTGTACGTTGTTACCCATTGTTGGACATTGTCTGCTTGGGTTAACTGCGCTTGTCTGTTTTAGAGCTGGGACTCGTTGATGGGCAAGAGCTGGCGGTTGCTGATGTCACCACACCACAGACCGTGCTCTTCAAATTGCATTTCACTTCTTAAGGAAAATAAACCTGCACACAATAGAAAACTCATGGAAATATATTTCCTGGATGCTAAGAAATCTACTTGATGTCATTTTTAGCATTAGTGTTGCTGGAATTTGACTTTTTTTTTTTTATATATAATGAGTCACTCTTTTTTAACTTTATAACTTTCCCTGAAGACAGAATTTTGGGGTTGGTGCTTGTAAGCATTTTCATTAATATGGAAAATGGTGCCTGGAGGGAGAAAGATTATCAGCAAATGGATTGCTTCTTATAGAGGAGGAGGCAAACACTCTGTTGTGTGTGACTTTTGTTACAGTCAAAGAAAGCATTCTTCAGTTTTCACTTGCGCACCCACGTATACACAAGATGTCCCTTTTAAGAAAATAAGAAAATTAAGTTTTAAATAACATTAACTATTACAACCTGACATCTAGAGCATATTGAACATAGCCTACTTCTTGCTTGATTTAATAGTCATTTAATTGTGGCTGTCCAAATGAATATTAATTATTGCAAAAGTTACCTTGTCCATAATAATTTGTAAATGGTGTTATAGCTGAATACCTATGCATGGAAATGGGAAATATTTTCATGTGTTTACTTGCAGTGCCATAGAGACCAATATGCACAACATTAAAGCCAAGACATGGATGTTTAAAAGAATTTAATGTTTAAACAGTTATCACTGATGCTTTCGCACTATTTATTAATAAAATCATATATTGTCTACTTTTCTCACTGGAATTTTTTAAAGTATTTTTAAGGATAGCAGGTAATTCCATAGTAATGTAGAAATAATTTTGATATGTGTTGCAGAATTCCTAATACAAAAATTTTATAGTACCTGATTTAATACTTCTGCCACAATAAATATCTACTGACTTGATTTAATTTTGCTCTAACATAATAATGTAGTGAAATCCATTCCATTCCAATCCATTTCATTACATTATGATATTAGAGCAAAATTAAATTCCATCAATACATGTATTAGTGGTATATATACATTCTACTGTTAAAAGTGCTTTTTTTTCTCCCTCCTGAAAGATTAAGGCTTAAAATTAAGCGTAAGTACTGAAAATGAGTTTTAGTATCTTAGTGTGGGAACATGTGGTACATGTTCTTACTCTGTTTTTGACTTGGGTGGCAGTTTTCTGTTTAAAAGCTTTGTGATTACATGTCACTGGGTTTTTATTCTTTCTGGCTTTTATTGACAAATAATTTTATGTTTCATTATAAAATCATATTGGATAAATTTATATGCTTTCCTTAGAAGTAACAGGTTCAGTTTACAGGTGCTACAATAATTCTCAAAGTTGCCTTGTGAGAAAGTGACCGTAACTCTGAGAGCTAAATAGTTTTATAAAGTTTAGGTCATTTACCTCAAGCTTGGAACAGGGAGGGATTGCAACCCTAACCTGACCTCCTCCTCAGGCTCCTTAGCTAAGCTCTTTGAAGTTATCCGAGTTATTTAGTACTACTTGTATAGATTACTAAATTGTGAGAGTTTCAATTTGCAGATTTTTACAGAAGTTCAAGTATTGGAAGATCATAACTTCTGAAGGGCAGAGTTTAAATCTGGTTTTAAAAAATCACAATTCCTTTATGGCATGGTGCCTTGCAGTGAAGTAAAGTACTCAAATTTAGGGGACAAACAGGTAAGGTAAATAACCACAGCGGGGAAGGTGTAAGAGGATGTAATTAGTGGGGTCTGTGGCACACTGGAGTGAAAATTATTTGTCAAGAGGGGCAACTACTACAGCTGACTGTTGCATGCTGGTATCCGTATTTTTCAAAATCAGCTGGAAATCTGGACTTTTGTATGAAATAATGGCTTTTAAATGTTGGTAGAATTTTATATTTAACATTATGGGGGCCAAACCAGACAGCTGCTGACTAAATTAGGAAGGCCACCAATTTGAAGAGCGCATGCAAAAAAAGTTGTATTTTAAATATGCACAGTACACGTTAAGAGTAGTAACACTTTCCAGGTTTGTTTTGACTGGGGCCGAGAGTGGACCTGTATCACGAGGGGGAAGATTGTGCCTTTTGTATGCTTGTTCTAACGTGTTACTCTTTGTGGAAGACGGCTTTTTACTTGCTTCCATTAGATGGGCTGGATCAGGTCTTTTATACAATGCCCAGTATTTTTAGACAAACCCAAACCCGGAGTTCCTCCTTCAGGCCAAACTGACACAGAACTGATTAAATATTTGAGACAAGGAGCCAAGTAAGAGAAAGGCGAGACCCAAACTTCCCTTTGCGCTTATTGCTGGCGAGGCGCTCGCTCTAAATACGAGAGCTATTTTTCCAGGAAGGAACCCACAAGAAAACTCGCTTATTTCTTCTGGGGGAAAATGCCCCTGCTGGTAGCCACTGAGTTTCTCCGGTGGCCGAGAATTCCCGCACTCCGCCTGGAATCGGTATCAATAGGCAGCGTTCCGCGTTCCTCGGTAACTAGTGGCGCGCCCAGAGCCCCGGATGTGACGTCAACGTTCCTCGCGTTCTTCCGTCTGTCGGCGGAACTCCGGGCTCCCGGACTTGCGGGTTGTGTACGTGGAAGCAGCCAGCGCCTGCGCAGTCGGAACCTTTCGTCTCAGCTGTGAGGGAAGCGCTGAGGGGCAGAGCCCCGGCTCTCGGGAGACCGTCGGGGTGCGGGGCATGGCCCCCCGCTGACAGAGCCCGCCGCGTGGAGAAGGGGCGAGGCTTTCCACGCACCCTTCCCCGGGCCTGCGACCGTCGGCCTGAACCTCAGCCTTCCCGCTCGGTGACGCCGCCGCCGCCGCCACCGGCGGCTGAGGAGGGGCGATGAGCTGGTTCAACGCCTCCCAGCTCTCCAGCTTCGCCAAGCAGGCCCTGTCGCAGGCCCAGAAGTCTATCGACAGGGTCCTGGACATCCAGGAAGAGGAGCCGAGCGCCTGGGCCGAGACCATTCCGTACGGACAGCCGGGTAAGGGCGCGAGCGGCGGCGGCCCCGCGCTCCCGCGGGCATAGCTCCTGAGGCCGCCAACAGGTGACGGGGGGGACCGGGCCCCTTCCTCGCTGAGCAGCTGACTGCCGAACAAGTCATTGCCCCCGGCCCGTCCCCAAACGCTGCTGTTGTTGTCTCTCAGTTGATCTTTGCCGCTTTCCTGCGGGAACACTCGTCTCCGGGTCCCTCGTTACCTGTGCGCCGGCTTCGAGGATCACAGGGACCTGGTTCGGTGGTCGTAAGTCATAGCCCCACGCCCCCCCCCTCCCCCTTAGCCCTGATCACGGCCTCCCCGAACCTGGACCGGCTGCGTGGCTCTGGACGCTGTTTGCAGCCCACATCCAAATCAGTCGACAGAGACAGGGAGAACACTTTGGGAGCATTTGGTGTTTGAAAGTGCCCACTGTGCTCTTCTGTGGTTTTCTGTCCTGACAGCAGCTGCTCGAGTTAGGGTGATCCCTGCTGTGTTGCACAGCAGAGGACCACAGGCTGAGACAGCTCAGTCGCTTCCTCTAGGCCACTCCACGGGCCGGGGCCGGCCTCCGCAGGGAAAGCATCCGTGGAGACCCGGCCCGCGATTTCGGGTTGCATCGCTTTCTGGTTCTTACAGCTCTGTCTCTCCTTGTCAGAGCCCTTGGGCTTCATCTTTCAGGGATCTTTAGTTGCTTTTGGCTCTAAACCAAAGGAACAATTTAGCATTTTGGTGTGTGGGGGTTAAGATTGGCCGAGTTTGGGGGCATGGACCACTGGGAAAAAGAGTAAGTTATTCTTGACTACTCCTTCCTGATTTCTCTGTTTAATTTTACATTGTTGAAAAGTCAGGGCCTAAATTTGAGGCACCTCTTTAAGATATTTTGGCTCGTGTGTATGGCACAATCCTGTTACTTTCTCGAAATGTTATAGGACCTTGTTGGAGTAGCTCAACTTCCTTTTTTCAGGTTACCCCACATTTTGAATTACTAAACTTCAAAGAAGACAATATAAGTTGTAATATAAGGATACTCCTTTTATGAAACCTGGGGCTTGAATGCTGCTCAATAAGTCGTCTTTTAAAAATAGGTTATTCAGAATAGACTCAGATTTTAGTCAAATGCTATAAATGTTTATTGATCACGTGCATTTTGTGTTGCCATCACTCAAAGTTGACAGTCTTCACAATGGAGTAATACAAGTGAGTATCACATAATCCTGCTATTTATATGAAACTTTGTCCAGGATTCAAATTTGACTTCTATCCTTCATTAAGATGACTTAATTAAACTAATCAGCAGACTTAAAAAGAAATGCTTTAAATATTTTAGCAAATACGCCATTTTTTGTTTATCATCAAGTTTTGTAGTAACATATATTTCTATGATATAATTACCTTTTTTGCCCAGAAGATAGTTATTTTCTCCTTAGTGTTTTCAAAAATACATAGTGTAAACTACCGTCTTTATCAAAAGGTGATAATTCTAAAAAAAATGCACATTTCTAAAATTCATATGACCTTCTACTCATTGCTGACATAAATTGGAATTTTGCAAGAGAACAAAGCTTTCTCAAAGAGTGGGTTTGGAGAGTGGGACTTGGAGAATGAGCTTGCATTAAGTAGATGAAATGAATTTGTTCTTTAGAAGTTATTGTTCCCATAGGTTTACTTGGATCTTTGGAAAAGGACGTTTGTCACCAGTATTTTTGGTTCAGTTTTTGAGTGTTGCTGTCTGTCTAGCTCATAACTATGTTTTACCATTGCATTATAAGAATAAAATTAATAAAGAACTAACTGAATAGAAGGTAGATTCTATTTGCCATGACTACACATGACCTGTAAATGAAGATACTGCCTATCACTGTGAGATGCAGCATATGTACCTTGGATTTAGCATGGATTATTAATATACACCATTACTTTATTACTTTGTTGTAGGAAGGAGTAACATAGTCGCTTCTGGTAGGCCAGGCCCAGTCCAGTCTTTCATCTTTGTTCCTAGTTACTCTTGGCAGATCCACACAAGTTTTCTCTATAAGGCCCAAAGTTAACCCATGAACTAATTAATTATGTAGTAAGCAAGGAGTTTAACAGGTACAAATTACAGTTTGTATTCTATAGATTTAAAAAAACATTTCTATTGATTTATAATAATTGTAATATAAATGCAATATTTATATATATATATAATTTTTCTTTTTATGTGTGTGTATAAATATATATATATATATGGTTTTTTTTTTTTTTTTTTTTTTTGTCAAAGGAATAAGTCCCCCTGTCAGTGGAGGATGGGATTCTTCTACCTGGGGATTAAAATCAAATACTGAACCTCAAAGTCAGCCGGTAACCTCTCCTAAAGCAATTACAAAACCAGTTCGGAGAACTGTGGTAGATGAATCTGAAAATTTCTTCAGTGCCTTTCTCTCTTCAGCGGATGTCCAGACCATTCAGAAGAGTCCAGTGGTATCAAAACCACCAGCTAAATCACAGCGACCAGAAGAAGAAGTGAAAAGCACCTTACAGGAGTCCTTGCACACTGGACAGTCGAGAACAGCTGAAACAACTGAGTCAAAAGTAAAAGACTCTCCTCTGCCTGTGTCGGGGGAGACTCTGGCTGCAGATGCTCTGCCACCTGAAACTGAAGGCAAGCATGAAGAAACTGTTAATAAAGAACTTGATCCAAAGGTGTCAACTGTATGTTTGAAAGTATCTGAAAGTGTAATTAATGTGAAAACAACCAGGGAAAATGTATCTAACATGTCTACTCAGCCTCTCACAGCTGAAACAAAGGACATGGCTTTGGAACCTAAGGAACAAAAACATGAAGACAGGCAGAGCAATACACCTTCTCCTCCTGTTAGTACCTTCTCATCAGGTACTTCTACCACCAGTGATATTGAAGTTTTAGATCATGAAAGTGTAATCAGTGAGAGCTCGGCAAGTTCAAGACAAGAGACTGCAGATTCAAAATCAAGTCTGCACTTGATGCAGACATCTTTTCAGCTTCTCTCAGCATCTGCATGTCCTGAGTATAATCGTCTAGATGATTTCCCAAAACTTACTGAGAGTTGCTGCTCATCTGATGCTTTTGAAAGGATAGACTCGTTTAGTGTACAGTCATTAGACAGCCGTAGTGTAAGCGAAATCAATTCAGATGATGAATTGTCAGGCAAGGGATATGCTTTAGTACCAATTATAGTTAATCCTTTAACTCCGAAGACTAAAACAGTCGAATCTGTTGAAGGAAAGCCTGAAGAAGAAGTAAATGGAACATTAATTATGCCCACTGAGGAAACAGAATTGGAAGAAAGTGGACGGAGTGCAACTCCCGTTAACTGTGAACAGCCTGATATCTTGGTTTCTTCTACACCAGTAAATGAAGGACATGCTGTCTTAGATGCGGTTGGTGAGCAGGGTGAAGCTGCTGACAGTCATCCAGAAGCACTTTCTGAGAAGGAAGATATGTGCAAGGTAACTCTAGGAAGTGGAAGGGGATTTTTTGATATGCTTCTCTGAGATTAAATCATTGGTTTTTAATATTCAGTGATTATTAGTGACCTGTTGATTTGTCCTGATTAAAAAAGACACATTTAGTGTGGTATTGAGGACCTTAAAACTAAAGAATGATTGGTATTCTAAAATATTTGAAATTTCTCCAAGGCATCTATGGTATCATAAGTTGATATTTCAATGTAACTAAGCATAAAAAAGTTTCCATCTTAGGCCTTTACTGTTGAGTCCTTATCACCTTAAAATTCCCTTTTCCTGTGCTCATTAATTTGTTAGTTTGTAAAGGGACTTTCTTATGTTAACAGATATCTTCAACTCCTTTGCAGATAGAAATGCTTAAACAAATCTAAATATATGGTTTTTCTTATGTCAAAAAATTTTTGCATATTCACATTATCTGTAGTAAATCTTACATGAAAAATTGGGTCTCAGATTATTGATGCTTTTCTTTTGTTATTAATTACTTCAGTTTGTTTTCCCTTTTATGTTGGTTTTGATATTTCCTATTGATAACTATCTTAAATGAACAAGAGAGGGAAATGTCCGAGGAATGACAGATTGCTTCTACATAATACATATAAAGGGGAAGTGGTATAACATCTTAGCATTAAGTCACATTTTTGGTTTTTCCTATAATTTTTAGATATAGAAATAGAGTTGGATCTGGCATCTTTAGTAGACTCCTCTGAGATACAGGATATCTTGAAGAAATGTCCTGTAAGTGCCATGCATTGAATTATTCAATGTAAAAAAAAAAAAGCCAGATTCTGTTACCTAGGTTTAATACTATTCACAAACAGAATGCCATGCTCTAGCTATAATAGCAATTTGAATTCCTAGAAACCAACACCATTTATTATTAATATTTTGGAACCATTTTTAGAAGGTAAGTGATTTCTAAACTAATCTAGACATACATCAGGTTAAGACATTTTATTTTTTGCTGTGAAAGGCACCATTCCTCCCCTTATACACAGGTGTATTGCTGCCTCAGTGGAACCTAAGGAATAAGATACTCTAACCTTTCCTTTTTGTTTAGCTTTATACTGACATATTCCGGGGATTTTAAAATTAAATGCCAATAGATTTTCTAAAATTACTTTTATTTTTTTAAAGCATCATGTCATGCTAAAAAAAGTTACATGTTTGGGTTGAAGAATACTTTGGAGAAACAAACACTTACATGCACACTGGCCGGCTAAGATATAGAACATTACTAGACGCTTTGAAGCTCCTTCTTTGACCTTTTTGGATTGCATCTAATCTCCCTCTTTTGGGGGACATGTCCTCTTTTCCCACATTTTGCTGTTACAAACTGCTGGAAATGTTCTTGTACACTCATGCAGGAGTTTTCACTTGTGAGGTGTGCCTAAAAATGGAGATCTATACACAAACGGGTAGGAAAGGATATGTAGATCTCCAGCTAGATACTCCTTAATTGTTTTCCCAAGCGTTATACTAAGCTACCAGCTGTGTGGCTGTACTAATTTATATTTTCCTACCCACCGTGTATGAGTTCTTGTTGGTCTGTGTCCACTGTGTTCCTCTTTTTATGAGATAATGCTGCTTTATATATTATAATAATTAGGCTATCTTTCCAACTTATCACCTGCATGTAAAAATGGTCTTTTAAAGTTAAGTGTTGGACTTTTCTCCTCATCCAGACAGTTGAATTTCTGAATGAGAAATTGGATAAAAGGGAAGCTCAGTTATTATCACTAAGTAAGGAAAAAGCACTTCTTGAAGAAGCTTATGATAATCTGAAAGAGTAAGTATTTTCCAGTTGTGAATAATTTTACATGTTTTGTAGTGACCATACACTTGGTTATTATTTAGGAAAGTTTTAAAAATTAAAATGTTTTATAATTTAACTTGTTTATAGTGATTGAAAATTGAATAGCATTTTAGTTCTACCCTTAGAGGTTACTTTTCTCTTCAAATTATCTTATTCTGTTACCTTTGGCATATACCTTTGCAAAACAAAACAAAAACAAAAAAAACCTCTTTCTCTTTATTATTAGTAATCTTTTAGTATTAGAGATTTAAAATATATATTTAAAGAAACCTGTGAGATTATAGTTTAAAAAATACTGAGTATTGGTTTAAGGAATTGATTAGTAAAATGTGGCAATAGGATTCAAACATGAAAATTTTTCTTTACCTTTTTCTAATTTTTACACATCAAATATTGGTGACATTTTCAACTTCTAGTGGCTTTTCTTTGAGCTGTAGAAAAATAAATTAAGCAGGTAATTTTTCTCTTAAAAGTTAACAGGCCTGAAATTAATCTATTTTAGTCAGATATATGTTACAGACAATGTTATTTTACATTCCAAACTGAACTCATCTTGTTTACTTTGGGATATATAAACAAGAATTTTCAGTGTCAGTATTATTTTAAATTTAGTGAAATGTTCAGAGTGAAAGAAGAAAGCAGCAGCATTTCTTCCTTGAAAGATGAGTTTACTCAAAGAATTGCAGAAGCAGAAAAGAAAGCTCAGCTAGCCTGCAAAGAGAGAGATGCCACTAAAAAGGTAATGGAAATTTAAAATAATATTAATTAAACTCTGTACATACATAGGTTTTTGAGGAATGCATTACTATTTTGGTATTGGAAAAAAGTAAGATTAAAAGGATACCATACATAATATATTAACACTTAAATTTTAGATTTTTTTTTAGTACCTTTAGAATTACAGATTTTTGATACTAAAAAAAATAAGCAAATATTTGTATAATTTATGTGATAAGTCCTTGCTAAATATATAGCAGCGATCTTTAGAATAATTTTTGTAAGTGATAATTACATCAAAATAAATAACACTTAAATCTAGATGACACTAAATAAATTTTAAGAATTATCATTACTCTCATTTGTTACTTTCCCTTCCACTTCAAACATACTCTTTCAAGTCAAAGTAATTTTCAAATAATACTTTCTAGCAATTAGTGATGTATATTAGAATAAAATGTTGATTTATTCTAATGTAAGATTTCTCAACCTCAGCACTGTTGACGTTTTGGGATGGGTAATTTTATGTTGTATGGGACTGTCCCGTGCATTGTAGGGTATTTATCAGCATCCCAGGCCGCTACCTACGAGATGCCAGTATCACCCTGTCCTGTCCAATCCCCATCCCAATCCCTCCTCAGTTGTGATCATTGAAAATCTGCAAGACATTGCTAACTATCTCCTTGGGAGCCAAACTGCTTCTGATTGGAAACCATTGTTCCAATTCTTATCATTTGGAACAGTTGGCTATTTCAGAAATTAGAGACCAAATAAGATTAGTTATTATTGCTTGTATCCCAGCTATTAGTAAAAAACATTTCTCAGTATTTGCCCTTGGGAGGTTGTTTCCCTTCTTCTTGACCAATGTCAGTTTTACTATTTACAATTTTTCTGTGTATGCTCTTACAGAAAAGAAAGAAATGATGTACTTCTAGCTGCTTGATTGCTTTAATTAGCAACTTTACTTAGTATCATTTTAGACACTAACAGTAACCTGAGACTATCTAACCAGCTTACCTCTTCTTGTTCCCACTGTGTTCCATCTGAATACAGCTCAGAAAGTAGATTTTAAGTAATGTTTGTTTTCTGTAGTGCACTTTAAATTATAGATCTGAAACAGATCCAAACCACTAACTATAGATGGAAAAAACTTGGGTCCTAAGGTTTAACACATTTTATGTGTTCTGCCATGTATGAACCCACAGCTTAGGAGCCATAGGCAATTCAAAGGTGAATTTAATTACCTTAAGTGAAGAGTTTGCTTTTCTACTGTTGGAAGACAGATAATATCAATAAATTAATAGTACTGGGCAGAAAGAAATAAATTACAAATAAAGATGAATAAGCAATTTGAAATGGTATCATAGAACGTGAATTCTGATCAGGGGAATTGAGGAAGGTTTCATGGAAAACATGACACTCTTATTGGACCTTGATGGATGGAATTTTGACAGCTGGAAATGGATAGCAATGTTATAGATGGTTCAGTGCGTGGACTTTAGGGATTCACAGGCCTGAGTTCAAGTTACAGCTCTACCACTTGATAGCTCTGTGACCTTCAGAGTTTACTCAGTCTTAATTTTCTTATTTGTGAAGTTGATTAATCAAGTTCTTCCCTCATAGGATTGTTATGAGGATTAAATAAGAATGGATACAAAGCATGCTTTAAATACCTAATAAATGTTAGTTGATTTTAGCTATTGTTTAGTTGCAGAGCATCATAAAACCCAAATTTTAAATCATAGAACACTTTTCATATCACCATATACTTCATTGTAATTTAAAACTAGAATATCTGAACATGTTTCTGATCAATCTCTGATTTATTAAAGTCAATTGAACCTTATAAAAATCACATTTTTCCTCTCATTTCATAACATAATAGTAAGTGCAGTGAGTTTCAGATGAAGAAAAGAAATACAGTGAAAAATGGAGACATGTACTGTTTGAATGTTGCAAAAAGAATGCTTAACCTGTAGAAAATGTACGTAGGGATACTCAAGAAGGGTTTGAAAGTTAACTTACTCTCTTTTACATTTCCATATTAAAACCTGTTTATATCTGGATTTAGGTTGTCTATGTGATTTTCAAAGCTGTTTACTTACTCTTAATTAACCAAGGTGATAAACTCAGGTTAACAGAACAAAACTTAAGAGTTTTTATATAGAATGTGATTAGTTGGATATGGAAAAAAAATTAAAAATATGCCCAGAATGAAAGTAATTCTTTATGATATTCACATTCTTTCTTTTTTAATTAGGAAATCAAAAGTATAAAAGAAGAACTTGCTACTAGATTAAATAGTAGTGAAACTGCAGACCTTTTGAAAGAGAAAGATGAGCAGATCCAAGGGTTAATGGAAGAAGGTGCGTATTTAGCTGGTTATGAAAGATACTGTGAGAACGAGAAAGGTACTTGCCACATAACTAGCTGCTGCTTCCTAATAAAAGAATATTGGAAGCAAGAGAGATTTGGACTTAAACCTCAGAAATGATAGGCAATTTATGGAAGAATGAGGAGCAAGATGTAGAGAGATAGAGATTTATGTCTGTAGCTTTTTGTTTCTAGGAAGATAAAAAAAAAATAACTCCCTGAGAAATAGAATTTTGTGCTTCCCTAAGAAAGCTTGTAACAGGTTTTAGAGCTCTCATTTAAACCAGGATATTTGATGGTTATAATTCTGGAGTTTATATAGTATCTGAATCTCTAGCTTGGGTACTGAAGGTTTCATTGTATTGTTCTGGCATTTGATAGTGAATTTTTTTCTTATGTTCGTGTTGTAATTCTTCAGTTATTAAGCACTTTGTATGTGAAAAGGTTTATATTTAGCAGGATTATGGAAATTTAAGATTCTTCATGAGATAAAACATTGCCATTGGACACTGAATTAATTTTTCAATGTAATGTCATAGGAAAGAAGGTAGTTTGGGAAAAGATGATTATATGAATTTTTCTTTTTTCTTAATTAAAGTCATTTTACTTATAAGAATAGTGCTTGCTGCTTGTAGAAAATTTTTAAGTTATAGGAAGTATATGAAGCAAAAATAGATCATAATCCAGTTTTACAGGGAGCTGTTAATTTCTTACGGTCCCTTTTTAATGCATTTTTAAACATAATTAAGATCATATATCTGATTTTCAGTCTTCTTTGTTTTACATTTCCCTGTGCCATTAAATGCTTTGATGCCATTATTACTGGTTGTAGTAAAGTCCATTATATGGATATACTATAACTTGTTTTCTCTTTTCCTAGTGTTAGACATTTATTTCTAAACTGTTAGTATTAAAAAATTAAATGGTAATATTATAAATAGGATTGGGGTGAACATTTCTGTACTTAAATCACTGCACATAAGTGAATTTCCAGAGTAAGTGTTTGAGAACAGTTGGAAACAATCCCTTCATGTGAAAATGTTAATTTTACTCAGTTTTTCTGTTTTACTTATTCAGCTAATATTTAACAGTTAATATGTCAGATATTGTGTTTGATACAGTAATAAGTACAACATACTCCCTGTCCTTTAGGAACTTACAGTTTAACGAGAGGGAAATATAGATAGATAATTATGAAATACAGTCTAATGCTAAAATAAAAGAATGAAGGAAGAGTTGATAAAACACATAATTATATTTCAAGACCTCTTGGCAGTCAACACTTATCTTTTGTTACAACATTACAGACTGAGGGGAAATTTCATGGTTTCATAATTTTTAAAAATTATTAAAAATAGTAATATCAAATGTCACTATTTTGGAATTTAGTAATTTAGTCAGGGGGTGAGCTGATTTTTCTTCTGCTGACTGAACTTCCTTATAGAGAAAATAGAATAATTTCATATGAATGTATTCACATAGTGCTTCTGTGTCCCCCAGAAGTGTTTTTAAACTCAGGGCTGAAAAGCTGAAAGTCTCAAAGCTGAAAGCACACTACAATGAGTAACTGATTACTTCATCACCTACATTCATCAACTATTAACATCCAGCTACACCTCCTCCATATCTCTCTGTGTGGGCATATACTGCCCTTTTGCCAAACCATTTGAAAGTAGATGTGGGAGTGATTCTTCAAGACTGTAAATATCCTGTTTCCCACCATCCTTCTGCCTAGTAATTTTAGCATTCATTGATGATTCCTGTCCAATTCAGTTTAACATAGACTGTTAGAGCATTGTGATTTTAAAAATATTCTATCATTTTATGTCACTGATTAGGTAAAACATTCTATTCACATTCTTAAAGAATCATTATTATTTGAAATTATACTTTTTTGCCTTTGCCAGGAGAAAAACTTTCCAAACAGCAGCTGCACAATTCTAACATCATTAAGAAATTAAGAGCTAAAGACAAAGAAAATGAAAATATTATTGCAAAGCTAAACAAAAAAGTTAAAGAGCTAGAAGAAGAGTTACAACATTTAAAACAGGTGACTATTATCTCTTCTATACATATATATATTGTTATTACTTCCAATATGAATGGTTGGCCATGGTTTGTAAAACACTTGGAATGATTTATTGAGGTATATCACTTGGGAAGAATTTTTCAAGCAATTTAATAGTGAATGTTAAGACTTTCCTTTATAGTTACAACACTTGAGATTCCTGGAATACAGTTATTTACTGTGGTGTTTTTAAATTGAAAAATACCTTTGTCTGTTTTCAAAATATAGGTCCTTGATGGCAAAGAAGAGGTCGAGAAACAACACAGAGAAAATATTAAGAAACTAAATTCTGTGGTAGAACGCCAAGAGAAAGATCTTGGCCGACTTCAAGTAGACATGAATGAACTTGAAGAAAAGAACCGAAGTATTCAGGCTGCCCTTGATAGTGCATACAAGTAAGGAAATGAACAAATATGCAATTCATTTACAACCAATTATCAGAGCAGGGTGTTGAAGAAACCCTTTTTATATTATCTGACCACTAATAACATTTATAAACTCTGCTCTACATGAGCTTGTGACTGGTGAAAGCAGGTGCAGCAGAGGGTCCTCCCTGTAATCAGTATTCATTATGTGTTGCCTCTTCCTCGTTCTGTAGATTTCATGGAAATCTCCATGACAACTCTATTAATTTGGTCATGTAATTAACTATACATTATGTTAAATAAAAAATTATCTATTTAATATTTTTAAGAGAACTTACTGATCTCCACAAAGCCAACGCTGCAAAGGACAGTGAGGCCCAGGAAGCTGCTCTGAGTCGTGAAATGAGGGCTAAAGAGGAACTTTCTGCAGCCCTAGAGAAGGCCCAAGAAGACGCCCGTCAGCAGCAAGAAACATTAGCGATTCAGGCAAGCAGTGGGTGCTAAATTTGTCTTTACAGTCTTTGTGCTTCTGCAAAATAAAGTATCCATCAGTTAGTTTGAATAAAACCTTATGTAGTGGCACATGCGTTACATTTCCTTTATGGTGCTATTGGGCACTTTTCTAAGGGTACTGGATTTTGCCAAACTAATCAGTTGTGTGTGTTTTTAACTGTTGAAGGGCTGTTTACATTATACCAGTATTGCTTATTTTCTTGTGAATTTCAGGCTTATTTGAGAATATTATGAAAACTAAGGACCTTCTTACCATAGAAATGCACATATGCAGATAAATACTAAACACTGCATATAATTTCAGGAGAATCTGTGTAACTAACTCCTAAGCTCATTCATAACATCTGTGGGCGTCCATGGACCTCAAATGAAGGAGGAAAACCAAACCTCTACACATATTTACTTGTATCTCTCTCATCCTTCTTATATAAAATATAGTTTACTATTTATACTTACTTACCGCTTGCTTTATTTACTTAATAAAACATCCTGGTGATCGCTCCATGATAGAACGTAGAGCTTTAAAAAATTCCGTTTTGTAGTTTTATAGTATTTCATTGTGTGATTATACCATTTATTAAGTTCTCATTGATGGATATTTGGGTTTTTTCCAGTACTTTGCTGTCATAAATCACACCATGGTCCACATACCCCTTGTGTTTCTGCCAGTGTCTCACTGGGATAGATACAATAGGCGGAAGGGGCGATAGAGGGTGTGTGGGGCTACATTCAAAATATCATCACCTTTTACAAGTACTGTCGGCTTTGTGTATGACCTTCTTGTCCTTATCTCCGTGTATGTTTTTAATAATTAATATCATATTTTATAGTTTTTTCATCTAAGGCTAAATTGTACATTTCTACATGTTTTTATGTTCATCATAATTTTTATTAGGTATATTCATGTTGTATCAACTTTGCAAAAGTAGACTACTGCTGATAGATAGTAGATACTGCTAATATTTCTGGTTTGGTTTATTTTTGCTAGTCTAGTTAACAGTGTAGAGAAGATTACCGATCTGCTCCCATAGGGTAAATTCTCAGGACTAGGATGATCAGGTGAAAGACTATAAAAAGTTTGATGATTCTTTAAACGTGTTGCCATAGTGCTTTCCAGAAAGGCTATAGCAGTTTACAACGTGTGCAGCTGTGTATGAATATAGCAGCTAGTTTTTATAGCTCATACAGCTCCTACCACATTCTGTCTTACACTGCAAATGTTTATGAATGCGTTGACTCTCCTCCTATATTGTATGACAGTGGCTGGTCCTTGTACGTATTTATATATGTATATATATATATGTTTTTTTTCTTCCCAATAGTGCTTTCCTAAGTTCATATTGAACACATATGGTTTCGGAATTGCGTGAATGGAATGTGTGATAATCATACATAAAAGCTCATTGGATAATATAGATTATTACACATGAACAATAAGTCAACACAACACAAAATACATAGTTAGCAGGAAGTTATAGCAAATGTTTTGATGCTGTTTATGATAGTGTGTTGGTTCTCATACAGGTTGGGGACCTTAGGCTGGCACTGCAGCGTGCAGAACAAGCAGCTGCCAGAAAAGAGGATTATTTACGCCATGAGATCAGTGAACTCCAGCAGGTACTTGTCATGGTTTTCCTAAACACAAATCTGAGATGTGTTTTCCTAGAAATAAAAAGTGACTCAGTGGGGTAATGTTCATGGAATTGAGAAGATAACTACCATACATATTTGCTGTATTTTTGTGGCTTATATGAATAAAATCAAAGTAGGCACCTTAAAAATGTATAAGAAAAGCCCTAACTTTGTTTTATAGAAAATAATTTTATCATAATAGATATATACTCAGTATTATATTTTCATGGCTGGTTTATTATTATCAGACTTTGATTACTGTGGGGCTGATAAGCAATGCCCAATTTTTATACCACCACCCCATTAATTTTCAGTCAGTGAACATGTATAGGAAAAGGGAGAGAAAATGCAACTTAGAGTGATCTTTCTGTTTTTATAAATAGTTAGAGATATTTGGATGAGGAGGCAACTACTGGGAGGTTTGGATGATACTCTGTTACCTGCAGGTAATCAAAAGCTGTCTTTATCTTAGAAATGCTCTATAAAGAAGGTCTTATTTACTCTGTTATGCAACTTAACTGTAACTGAAAGATTGAATAGTTAGAAAATAATTTAACAAAAAACAGTTCTTCCTTGGGGAAATAATTTTTTCCAGGAATCTCTCATAAAGTTGTTTGCTAGTGTTTTTAGTGTTTTTATTGCTGTCAATAGTAATGACTTAATGTCATGATTCAGAGACTCCAGGAAGCAGAGAATCGAAACCAAGAATTGAGTCAAAGTGTTTCTTCAACAACAAGACCATTGCTTCGACAGATAGAAAATTTGCAAGCAACTCTAGGGTCCCAGACGTCGTCGTGGGAGAAGTTAGAGAAGAATCTTTCTGATAGACTTGGTAACTGCTTTAGTTCTTAAGCTTAGTGCGGAAGCCCTTCCATCTTGTTTGTAGAATTAGAGTAATGGTATGAAATTGAAATTCACTTGATCTGATGGTTTACTATGTGTCTAACTTATAGATCTTTTACCTCTTCTCTTCTTTTACTTTTATTTTCTATTAATCGTCTCTTTCAAACCATTCCTTACACGATGCTTCAGGTACCATCTAAAATACTCTCATGTTATTCTTTCATTCATTTTTACAGACTGTTGTACTTAATTATTTTCTTGTCCATTGCTAAATCTGACCTCTTTCTAGCTTGTCCGCAGTAGTGTAGGAGGTAGAGACCAGATATGATTCTAGTCAGTGATAGAACTCCAAGAGCAGAGACAGATCTAAGGTGGCTCAAGATCAAATTCTAGTAGACAGATACTGTGGAGTCTTAAGATGCCATGTTCTGCTTCTAAAGAAAATTATTCTTCCAAGATATTTATTCAAGCACTGACAGGTTGTATGTATATATATTAGATAACCCAGAAAGTAGCAAATCATAAAAAATGCCTGTGTCCATTCTGTATCTAAAATTAACTATAATTTGTGAGACATCATGGTGTAGTGATGAAAGCAGGCCTGAAAGAGTGTCAGGAGATATGGACTCCGGATTTTTATGTTTTGTTTTGAATCATCCAGCCAAGCAGTCTGGAGCAAATCACTTACTTTCTCTGGGCTACTCCCTGTAAATCATGCGGGGTGAACTAGGTTAGTGGCTTTCAGACAGTGTTCGGTGTCTCCCTTAGATATCTCAGTGCTGGCCGTCATGATGAGATGGAAGCTCGGTAGGTAAGGTGCTGGGCTCCCTCTAGGCTGCTTTAATGAAAGTGCCTCCTTTGTCTATCTTTTTTTTTTTTTTTTTAAGTTCCATGTAAGCTTTTGTCTGGAAATAGATCCATTTGCTTAAAAAAAAAACAAAACTGAACAGATGAACCTTCGTATTGTTTAATTTGTAGGTATGAATTTTAGGTCTATCATTTATCTGGGACAACTTTTTGAGACCCATTTGTTATGAAATATGAGATATCCAAAAATGACACCTTCTGAAATGAATGTTTATTTAGCAGTAAATGAAAGCTAGAAGCCATTATTTTTGTGTTCTTTTAAGCTGGAGCCTACATACCCTCAGATATGTCATATTGTGCTGGAATGCACGCAAAGCCACAGGACAAACGTATAATGCTATAAATAAGAGCATAGGTACAGTATAGAACAATATAAAATATTAAATAGAGATATTATTAGTTCTACTTTGGTGGGGGAAAAATGTGAGAATTCTTGCCTTGGTTAAATCTCCGAATCTTATCCAGTAGTCTTTTTTTTTTAATTGAAATTTTCAATTAAGATAATTGTAAACTCATATACATTTATAATATATAATAAATAATACAGAATGGCCCCTTGCACGCTTTCACCAATATCCAAATATTAATATTTTGCAAAATTATAGTAGAATATGACAACTAAGTTATTGACTTTGAAACAAACTACTGATTTTATTCAGATTTCCCCAGTTTTACTGGTACTTCTGTGTGTGCATGCATCTGTGTGTGTCTGTATGTGTCTATGTGTGCATAAAGTTTTATACAGTTTTACCACGTGTGTATGTTAATGTATCCATCACTACAGTCAAGATACTGAATAGTTCCAACACCGCAAAGGTCCCTCATTTTGCTCTTTTATAACCACAGTTACCACCCTTACAGCCCTCCCTTCCTGTCCCACATCTCTGGCAGCCACTCATCTATCCTCCATTTCTAAAATTTTGGAACTTCAAAATGGTATATAAATAGAATTGTATAGTATAGGACGTTTGGGGGATTGGCTTTTTTTTTTTTTTTTTGGCTCAGTGTAATTCCCTGGAGATTCATCCAAGTTCTTGTGTGTATCAAAGATTTAGTTCTTATCACTGAGTGTTTTTCCATGTATGTAACACATCTTGTTTACCTACCTGACAAAGGATGTCTGAGCTGGATCTAGATTTTGTCTGTACAGATGTGTGAACTTAAATTTTCATTTCTTGGGATAAATGCCCAGGTGTGCAGTTGCTGGGTTGTATGGATAGTTGTGTGTTGAGTTTTTTAAGAACATGCCGAACTGTTCTCCCAAGTGGTTGCGTGTGTGAGATTAACCCATTTTCTCTATATTCTTGCCGGCATTTTCTTTTAGTATTGTCCCTGTTTTTTATTTTAGTCATTCAGACAGGTATGTAGTGATATCTCATTATGATTTTAATTCACATTTTCCTCATGAATGTTGGGGAATGTCATTCTTTGTGCTTTTTTTTTCATTGAACATCCTCTTTGGTGAAATGTCTATATTACGTCTTTTGCCTGTTTTCTAAGTCGATTGTTGGTATTTTCACTGTTGAGTTTTGAGATGTCTTTATGTGTTCTAGGTGCTAGTTTTAGCTAATGTGATTTGCATTTATTTCCGCCAAGTCTGTGGCTTGTCTTTTCATCTTTTTCACATAGAGCAAAAATTTTAAATTTTGAAGAAGTCCATTTGATCAGTTTTTCTTTTTATGACTCAAACTTTCTGTGTCAAACCTAAGTATTCTTTGCCTATCCCTAGATCCTAAAGATTTCTTCTGTTTTTTTCCTAAAAGTTTTACAGTTTTTTAAAAAAATAATATATTAGTTTCAAGTGTACAACATGGAAATTTGATGTTTTGATAGATTATACTCCATATAAAGTTACGGTAAAGTACCGGCTATGTTCCCTGTGCTGTATGTTACATCCTTGTAACTTACCTATTTTGTACTTGATAGCTTTGTACCTCATAATCCTCTCACTAATTTTGCCCCTCCCCTCATTATATTTTGTTTTACACTTAAGTTTATGATCCATTTTGAGTTAATTTTCATATATGGTGTGAAAGTTAGTTTGAGGTTCATCTTTGTTTTCCTTTGAATATCCAGTTGATCCAGCACTGTCTGCTGATTGACTTCTCTTTTGATACATGACTCCACTTTCAAATTAACATATTTTGGTGAGAAAAATGAAAAAGCAGGCATAAATTAAGGTTTTTTTTGTCTCTGTACAACAAGTAGTTACAAGTTTTTAAGTGTGGCTACTTGCATCATTAAAAGTTTGAAGTCAGTATCTACGTGGTATTTTGGCCTCTCAAATACATGTATGTGTAATTTTTTCTTCTGTATCCTACAACCAGGTGAATCCCAGGCTCTGTTGGCAGCAGCCGTTGAGAGAGAACGTGCAGCTACAGAAGAACTCCTTGCCAACAAAATTCAGGTGTCTTCCATGGAGTCACAGAATTCTCTCTTAAGACAGGAAAACAGTAGATTTCAGGCCCAGCTAGAATCAGAGAAAAGTAGGCTGAGAAGACTAGAGGATGAAAATAATAGGTGAGTACTTTTCTTGAGTATTATTGTTGGTAGTTTCATCACGTTTTTAAAGCACTTAAAAAATATGTTTTGGTTTTAGCTTCATAGTACTGAGATCTAAAAAATACATACTTCTAGTGTTTATAAAGTCAGAGTCACTAATACTAGGATCTTACAGCAAGATAGGACTGGGATTCATTGAACCTTGCGTAGTAGGCTCTTGCAATTCTTTGGCATGTTCTGAATGTACTTGCGTTTTCAAGGGAAAGGCTTCATTGCTTTAATAAGATTTTTTTAAAGAGTCTGTGACCACAAACTAGTTTGAAGACCACTCACTGGAGTTACTTTTATATTACAAGGCTTGATGGGTTGTTCCCTTCTTTTTAAATAAATGTCTTGAGTTCTTCAGAAACCACAAGCTATAAAAGCCATCTATCTGAAGTTACATTAGGGCTATGATTAGTGTTTTTATCCTCTGAGTTTTTCTTTGGAAATTTTACTTTAAAAAAACAGTAGCGAGTAAAAATGATTTATGAAGTAAAATATATGAACTTTTGCTTTTTGCAGACATTTTCATAGAACTCCCTAATAAGCTTCTACAGAATCTGAATATATTATAGAATGGTGGTATTCAAAATTCTTTTTAGAAAGTCTCTTTTTAAGTGAAATCTTAACCCAGAGCTCCAATAAATAAAGTGCACGAGAGTAGTAGTTCATCTTCTGAATAAAACCCGTGTCATCTGGAAAATACAGTTGGAAAATCAAGCTGGTTGTAAAAATGACTACTAAATATATAAAAGTTACAAAAGTATATAAAAGTTAATAAAGTAGTTAATTTTTAATAGTCTGTGCTATCTTATTTTTTGTTTTGTTTAATTCCCTCTGGCTTGATAGGTACCAAGTAGAATTAGAAAACCTAAAAGATGAATATGTAAGAACACTTGAAGAGACAAGGAAAGAAAAGGTATTTCTATTTGTGTTTGCTCAACTCTTAGGGCTTCCATTAGAGAGTGGTTGGGGATGGTAGCGAACTAAAGAGATGACAAGATGAAATGGGTGATGTTTCTGCTTTTGGAACTTGGTCTTTAGCAGTAAAACAAATAGGAGTATATGCCTTATGTTCCTGCCTGACTTTGAACTGGGTTTTTTTCCCCACTTTCTTTTCTTTTGTTTGTTGTTCTTTTGGGGGGGTGCGGAGAAATAATTAGGTTTGTTTGTCTGTTTGTTTATTTTTACCGGAGCACTGAGGGTTGAACCCAGGACCTCGTGCATGTTAAGCACATGCTCTACCACTGAGCTGTACCCTCCCCCTTATGTTCCTGACTTTGAGATTGACTTATGATGATGACTTAGTATCATGGGAATTATCTAACTGTATCTGTCTCCATCAGATGCTGTTGAATAGTCAGTTAGAAATGGAGAAAATGAAAGTTGAACAAGAAAGGAAGAAAGCAATTTTCACTCAAGAAGCAATAAAAGAAAAGGTACTGAATTTTGATTTTCATCTTGTTTTCTTTTTGTTGTAACCAATTAGCAGCTGTTGTGATTAATGATCATTTTGTAATTTCAGCTGTTCTTTGTAAATACCATTTCTTATGTCTAAAATCAATAGAGTGATGGATTCTAGTAGCACAGTCAGTGTCCTGCTCAGAGTAGATCCAGAGTAATTTGAGTTTATCCAAAGAGATCTGTGATTTCTAGGATATGAATTACAGAACCTCTTGCCCCCTTTTAAGTTAATTTTGTGGACTCTCACTGACGCTAATGCACCTCATTTGGCCCATAGGGAGTAAAACTGGTTTGTTCACTTTCTTTCTGGTCAATGAAGATAATTTTTCTAAAGTGAGTCCAAAGGATTGGAGTATACTCAGTAGTTAGCATAATATAGTAAAACCACCTATATGTACATTGAAATTACCTTTTGAATTTAATTGTTTTAAAAAAACACAGTAAAAATAAAATAGATAAGCCAGAAGCTTTATGGTTTGCAAATCTCATTGGTAATCTTATTCTAAAGAAGTAGGTTTCATTGGTGGTATGTTATATAATATGAAGCAGTTCATACAATTGTTTCTACAAAAACTTTTTCATTCCATTAAAAATAAACCAAATTATGTTGTTGTATTATATAAATGGATAATTATAAATAAATGATTTGACCAAGTTTATCTACTCTTTCAACTTACTAAATATTGTGCCTTTGCTACGACTTCAGAAATCGTATCTGTAACATTTTATGAGGCAATTAGAATGAATTTTTGTTGTCACTAATCCTAGAAAAGTGTCTTACTTGTAAATAAATTATCATTTTACTCTTCAATCTGAACTGAATTTTTTTTTTCTTCCACTCCTTAAGGAACGGAAGCCATTTTCTGTTTCTAGCACTCCCACAATGTCACGGTCAAGTTCAATAAGTGGAGTTGATATGGTAGGGCTACAGACGTCTTTTCTGTCTCAGGTGATGTTTTATTTCTCACACGCGTTTACTTCATACCCTGGACAATGGTAGAGGGAGCATGTGCATAGCAGTTGGGATGTCACCGTGACCTTGCCCTTCTGTAGGCTGTTCATCTGCACATTTGTAAGATCAGGCTACTGCACTGAGGAAATACAGACGATTTCTGCTTTTGAGAAAGTCATTTTAAAATAAGAGTTGACCAGACTGTTTTGTTTGACCCTTATAATGAAACGCAGTCTGTAATAAGAGACTACTCCTGTATGTGCTTTCTTTAATTAACATAGGATGAGCCTCATGATCACTCATTTGGACCAATGTCTGTATCAGCAAATGGAAGCAATCTTTATGATGCTGTAAGGATGGGAGCGGGATCAAGCATTATTGAAAATCTACAGTCTCAGCTAAAGCTAAAGGAAGGAGAAATTACTCATTTACAGGTATTATAAAAGATAAATGGGGGGTGGTGGGTATAGTTCAGTGGTGGAGCACATGCTTCTTAGCATGTGTGAGGTCCTGGACTCAATCCTCAGTACCTCCATTAAAAAAAAAAAATTAAACATACTTTAAAAGTAAATGAAATTTTGAGGTCCAATAATTAGCACCTTTCATTTCCACCTGAATTCTGAGCAGATTGAGAAATAAAATGAAACAGTGGCATGTGAAGCCCCAAATAAATCACATACATTAATGGTAAAGGCTAGTTGGAGAACTTTGCCAATGGTGAAAGCAAAACGAGCCTGCTAACTGAGTGCCAGCATTAGGGAGACTGTTACAGCAAACGCTGGGCTGGAGCAGGGCTCTCAAGGTGCTGTCACCTGCCTGGGTAAGACTCGTAGGCATCTAGGAGCGGAGAGCTCTTTGCAGGCAGCTTTTTCCAAACATGAAAAAAAAGAAGTTGGTGGGCTGAGCACACCCACTTTATTCTTCCCAGATTTACCACCTAGGTGAGTTGTTCCAGCTGCCACTATGAGGAAGGAGTAAAGGTGATGAGAGAGGTTTTAACTATAGCACCCTGTACATGAAAGGAAACATCATGAGTGGGGAGGAGGGAGCATCTTCCTGTCTTATCTTGCTCTTTAAAAACTTAATGCATTGAAAAATGTTAAAATGTTTTACCTATTCTCATTGTTAAAGTTGATACACTCAAAAGTAGAACTTTTCTATTCTTATTAAATGATTTTAGTTAGTTGAAAATATTACTCTATTAAAGAAGATGTCCTTGAATTGGAAGAAAATGGATCAGAATGACCTTAATACCTAATACGTTTGTGTAGCCCAGTGCTGTGCACGAGAGCACACATGAGCTTCTTTGGTAGCTGATGATAGATTCTTCCAATGGGACCGACATAGTGGGTGCTACATTAAAGTTTGTTTGTATTTCTCTGGGTTTTTTGTAGTAATTTAGAATAACTGAAGTATACACTATTTCCTTAAATTAGAGAGGAAAAAAAGAGTTGCATGTTTCAAACAGATGATTAGATTTTCTTTAGTTCTCTCTCATAGTAAACCCTATAAATGGTGAACCTCTGGGGAAAGTGGAAACCCTTTTTTGGCCACTATTCCCTTTTACTTAAGAAAAAGCTAGCTTACTATTACATGGTGACATATCTATTTCTTAAAAAAATAGCACATTTAATATGTTTACATTAGTGGGATTATTAAACAAGATATATTTTGATTTAAATTACTTTATGGTCATGTTTCTCAGCTAGAAATTGGCAGTCTAGAAAAAACACGCTCGATAATGGCTGAAGAGCTAGTTAAACTAACAAATCAAAATGATGAACTTGAAGAGAAAGTGAAGGAGATACCCAAACTTCGAACTCAGCTAAGAGTAAGTGTTCTTCACTTAAGGATGAGTCTAAAATATTTCAGTCCAGTTACATTAAATCTCTTATTTTAGTTTACATAAAATGCATGTGTATGTGTTAGTGACTTCTTTGATAATTAAAGAGTATTAATATTTTAATAAAGAACTTTACAGATGAATCTTATCCTGTTTCTCACATCACACATTGGCAGTAATTTTCACAGTCATGGTTAGGCCCAGTATAGGAAAATAACTAGATTTCATTCAGCCAAGTCTCATTAATAATCTTGAACTTTTGCATGATCTTAGTAGTATTTTATTGATTGGTGTTATATGTATCACCCCAGTTAGCATATTTGGCATTTGGAATCACTGTTAAGCCACATATAAGGATATATTTTCCTTTGACTTTTCTTGTAGGGTAAATATGAGGTAATACTCAAACTACAGTGAATCAAAGAGATTGAAATTTCATCAAACTTGCTGAAATTAATGGGAGAAAAGACAGATTAAGCTATATGTAGGGGAAATTGTAGATTTAGTGAAGAGATATGTTAAGTTGATTGCCATCTGGCTTAGAGTGTTTTTTATCCTTTTACTTTTATTCCAACAGACTGAAGTATGAGTTTAACTTTTATGAGAGATGTCTACATACTTTTATTTAGATTGTTATGTTTCCTGGTGGCTCATTTATGATAATATAAATATAATATTAAAGATTTTCTTTACAATTATTTAAAAAATTGTAAACAAATATGTTTTATAGGATTTGGATCAAAGATACAACACTATTCTGCAGATGTATGGAGAGAAAGCAGAAGAGGCAGAAGAACTTCGATTAGATCTTGAAGATGTAAAAAATATGTATAAGACTCAAATAGATGAGCTTTTAAGACAAAGGCTCAGTTAACTTCTGAAAATTACATTCCCATCAAAGTGAATGTAAACATTTAACAGCTAAATGGAAACTTCCAATAAATTCTTTTATAGAATTAGAAAGTGGAATTTAATATAGAGTTCAACAAATGAAAAAAAATTGTTTTATAGTACATAGTAATTTTTGCAGTTAAATTATTTTGTGCAATATTTGAACTTTATTTTTGAAACTATTCTTTAAAGGTTTATTTTTTAAAATGCCTTTTTTTTTTTTTTTTTTTGCCTAAAATAGCACAGAGATTTATTACTTTTCCCTCATATCCATATGTCAGGAAAGGAGAATGGTGTTCATATATTGTAATGTAGATATATAACTGCTTGTATCTATAATTTATATGTGTTTGTATATATTGAGAACATTTAGAGTGAGATTAACATACTAACACTTTGAAGTCTTTCACACTTAGATCTTCAGTATACCTACTTAATATTCATGAAAATGGACATTACGTGTTCAAGTAAAAAAATGATTAAACATGCGGTTATTAAACTTTGAACTATTTTTTTTCCTTTTAAAGTAGAAATCACATTGACACTCTCTGAAGTTTGAAGAGTAAATTATTTAAACTTCAAAATTTTTGTGGTCTCAAAATTTATTTCACCCAGATTTCACAATTAAGTCTGTAAACATTTTGGTAACTATTTGGAGAAAGCTGTAGCTATTCAGTTATCTAGGCATGATTGGATAGTGGAAACATTTACTTATGGTGATTTTGTGATGATACCATTACCATTTAAGTGGTTTTGAAGAGGTATTGTTTTACTACTATGTAAAATGAGTCAAAAGTAATAAAATTACTAAAAATTTTCTTTAAAAAAATTGTTCATATTTTGTAAAGCCTTATTTTTGGCACATTAAAAAGTTTGATATTATAGAATATTCATAACAAAGTAGAGAAATTATAGAAATTTGGCATTTTGCACTTCTCTATAATTTATCATTTAATTTTTTTTCTTGAACATTTAAATTCAAAAATAGTATGGAATAGCTGTTAAAAAAACAACTCTGCCTTCTTCAAAATGTTATTTTGTTCAGGATCAACCAGGCTGTGTTTTAGACTTGTGAAATATTTTGATACATTTTATTACTGAAAGTCATTTAGTTGCCTTTACTTGCAAATAAAAACTCTCACTTAATTTTTACTCAAATTTTAAACACTAGAACTTTAGAGTATAGCTATAAGTAAGCCATGTTGAAGATTTTGGGATGCTTTTCAGGGCAATTCAAGTGACCTCATTTTTGTTCTTTTTGTATTCAAGACAGCATTTCTGTCATTGGATCTCTGATTTGTAGCAGTAATAAATATTCTTTCAGTGTGAGCCAAATTCATAAAATTAATTTTCTGTATTTTAGTGGAAAAAAGCAATATAATATCTTTTTGTCAGCTTGATTTTTTTTTTTTTTAATATTCCAGGGCTGACAGAAAATGACAAGAATGGTAGCAATAAGAAATGTACAGAATTAGGGAACATAGGAAACTTAAGTTGCAAATTCTGTCAAGCATTTGAAATTAGAAAGTTAGGAATTAATGAAATTGTTCTTGGAATAGATCCATTAGTGAGAAGAAAAACCCATTGTATAGAAAAGATTGAAATAAAACTCCTTTACCTTTCAATTTTATATTATCAAACATTCTCTTTTCTTAATCTTTATTAACAATGAAATCAACTCAGTTTAAAATGTTAAAGTGTTTTCAGTTTATTTAATTTAAAAATGACAAGCAGCTATATAAATCTCTGACTGTATATTACCATGTTATTCTTTACCCACAAATTAATACCTGATGTTCATACTGATCTTACTATACACTTAGATTTCTCAATATATTTTGTAAGTTGAGAAGGTGTCCTGAATTTAGTTTCTTGAAAAACTCCACTAAGTAGCAGAATACCTGTTGAATATCGGTTGCTGTATTATGCTGCTTGTCATTAAAACTTACTTATCTACATTGTAGTAAAATAATATTTATGTTTTAATGAATAAGAATATAGTTTGCAGCCAGATGTCTCCATTCTTGAAAGAAAATAGAAATATAATACAAATCATAACAATGTCAAAAATATAAAAAAAGGGTAAAAGAGGTGTAAACATTGTTGACTTTTATATAGACAACTAAGCACAGGCTATGGGCATCCTTCCAACTCTTGGGAAGCTAAATAGAGACTACCATTTCTTTCTTTTTCTTTACCTCTTTTTTTTGGGACAGCTTCCAGGTGTACTGTATTTGGCATATGGGGATGTATCAAATATATCTGTTGTGATTTAAGATATTCTAAATACGGATAATTTCTGACCTAGGAAAACATGTAGTTAAGTAAATGAGAAGACAAGTTCAGGGAATTTTTTTTCTGTGATCCTTCAATTGGCATTTATTAATTGAAAATTGTATTTAAATGCTTATTAAAAGTATGTGATTTGTAATATTTAGAAAATAGCCACAAGAAAAAATAGAAAATGACTGTAGGTATTATATCTTGTTCATTTGCCTAGTATATATATATATATACATGTATGTATTAATGTATCATAATTTTTCATTTTCACTTAGTCTAATTTCCCCAGTTCTATTCAGCTTTAAACTATAACAACTTTAATTTCATATTTTGTAAAGGGCTAAAAGTATGATTTAAACTACAGATTGATACTATTATTTTAATTCTAAATGAAAGCTAATGTAAATAATAAGCATGGATCTGATTTGAATAAAGATTTTGAAATAGTAATAATGTATTTCCTTTTTAACATAATTTAGAGTGGTCAGTACCAATGAGTGAAGATAGTTTTGTTTTTGGAAGATAATATGATTTGTAAAACTTTGGAATTCATATTTTACGAAAATGAGGATAAGCCCAAATTTTCTGAGTTGTATTACTAAGAGTTTTACTAGTATTAAATATAGTTTTTCTAGTAACAATATATTTTTGGAGAACATAATTCTAAGAATTTACTTCTTGTAACTAACTGGTGTAGTTACTGTAGGGCTGATCTGTGTCTTTTTAAAGTCTTAAACAGTATTAGGATATTCGTCTAAAAATCTTAAAAAACATTTTTGTACTCAAATGGTAACAGAGAAAATAAGTTATCCTCCATTCATAAGTTACCCTGAGTTCATATTGCTACTACTGCTGAACCCTGCAACTTTGATCCTCCAAAGTACTTTTAAGCCATTGCCTTTCCAACATACCCATTTAACTTTTAGCAAATCAAGATCCTTTAACAAGATAGAATAGAAATCAAATGTATCTTAATACTTACATACTTTTTCTAAAAACAAACAAAACTTCACAATGCTTCAGTAATCCAAAATTGTGATACAGAGAATTTACTCTTAGTGCTGTCCAGAATTTCTTCCCCATACTGACCTACTCCCAGATAAGTTAAACTTCATTTTCAGTCCTCTAATAATACTAAGAAAGGACTGATGGGAGGTTTTTCTGTTTGCTCAACTTTAAACTCTTCTTTTTCAGGTAGTGATGGGCAGAGCATGGCTGAGGTGTTCCTTTCAGTTTTATACAATGCCATGCTCATTTGTTTCTTTTGAAATTATAATCTTAAGTTTTACAAGTACATATTGTCTTTAAAAATCTGAGGTCATAGGTGATAATAGGAGACACAGTGTTTACTTTGGTATTGTTTAAGAATTCACTTACATAGGATCATAATCACTTTTCCACAGTTCTGAAATCTAGAAAGCTCTGAAAACCAAAAAAGAACTTTATAAGTTTGTTGTCAAATCTGCTTTGTTGGTAAAGCCTGACCTTTACTGACATGGGGCTATTATAGTGTGAGTATTCATATATTTTGTTGTATTTTGTGTGAGATTATGGGGTGCTGACCCAGAGTACATTGAGGGTGGTAGGTTAAAATGGTATGCATATCTTATGCTATTAAAATATCGGGAACACATATGGTCCCAAGGATTTTGGGAAAGGGATTATATATCTGCACTTTATCTTCAGATCAGCCTTTTAAAGTTGATACCATTATCATCTCCATGTTTAAAATGAAGAAGTTTTAAGTAATTGCTCAAGGTCATATGGCAAATAAGTGGCAAAGTTGAGATTCTAATTTGTGCAGTTTGGCTCCAGAGTTCATTTCTGAACCAATAAGTATACAATGCTGTTCCTCTTACTGTTTTTCTATAAAACCTTAAGCATGTAGATCAACTGTAGCATAAGATCAAATTTAGTCAAAATTTGCTTTGCTTAAACTTTAATACCTTTGTGAATAATGGTTTAAGCAGTTGGATATAACAGAGAACCAATAAGCTATATTCTGCTGATAGTTGAGCATTTTAACACTGTGAGCTATCCAAAATGCCCAGTATATGAGTGGCAAATTTGTAATGCAGTGATACAATTATGATTATACAAAAGGTGAAGGTTACATAAATAAAAGACAGCAGATAATGAATCCCAATATACTTATTAAGGTTTGCTCTTTAACAGTGTTTCTGGTCCATTTTGTTACATTTATACTTCACTTGTGTCTCCTCTCAACTGACTATTCTGAAGCAAATTTCAGACATACGACTTGATTATCTAAGTCTGAAATGTTTCTGTTAAAAGTAACTTTACCTCATCAACTATTTGGTTACTTGCATCATAATTTATATAGGAAAGACAGGATAAATATGCTTGATTCTTTTCCCTTTTTTTTTTAACCAGTTTTCACAATTAGAGTTGGTTCCTTTCTGTCATCAAAAATGAACGAGGTTTTTAACTTGCGTATTTGGTCAGTTAGATTCTTTAGAATATAATATTTAAATACATTTGTGCTAGAATCCATTAAAGTTACCCTGTTGATGCTTTATTCTTTGAGCCTTCTCAAATTGGTTCCTGAGTCCTTTTGATATGACTCTCATAGACTTTGATTGCTTCCTTGCTTTCTCAGGTAAGATCTTTTAGGTTCTTCTTGTACATTTCCTGTCCCATATCTATGATCATTTTTCTGTGAGTATCCCAAATTATCCATTTTTCTATGGAACCCATTTCCTTAAAAGTGAAAATGGTTTGCAGAGATCACAGTCTGGGCACGAGGAATGCTTCTTGCTATATGGTTAGTTGTTTCTAGGTCTCTTCAGTGGATGATGGAGGTTTTTTTTTTTTTTTTTAAAGGATGAAATATATTGTTACTTCATACTGTTACCTCTATTTCAAATTTGTAACTATAGGATTTTTATATAACTTCACCGGTCTTACACCTATATTGCATGTCAAAAATTTCAGCTTCAAAGATACCATCTTAATTACTCCTGTTTGGTTTATTCGAACCAACATTGCCACCAATAATTTGGCTTCTGAAAACAGTTCATGATTTCTTGAAATTCTTTTAGTAGTGAAGGTACGTCCCACCAGGATGCACAAATTCTGTTTCAAAATCACTTGGGATAGTTCCTCTGTTGTGTTATATATGTCACAACTGGATAGCACTTAGATTCCTTTAGTTTCATTTTACTTTCAATTTTCAAGGATTACTCTTTTTTTAGTTTAATTTTGTTTTATAATGTAAAATATTTACATGATTCTAAAGTCACATCTGTATAATGTATATTCAGAGAAGTTATCTTCTTTGTCCCCTATACCTGTATTCCCTCCTTCTCCCTATAGGTAATCATTTTAATGTTGTTATTCTATTTGTAAATAACAATTTATATACAAAATACATACATATGTTCCCTTTCCTCGATAAAGGATAGCATATTACACATTTTTTCTACTGTGCTTTTTCCACTCTATAATATATCCTGCAGTATACAGAGATATTTCTCGATCCTTTTTTTTTTTTTGCACCTGCATAGCTCTACATTGTGTGAATATATCATAGTTATTTCATCAGTCTCCTGTTAATAGACATTTGAGTTTATTTTAACAGCAATCTGAAGAAAGTTTAAAACTAAATTTTAACATTGGTATCTTGGGAGGGAGATTCTATGTTAAGAATGGCTGTTACAGTACTCTAGAACTCAATCTTACGTTCTTAAAGCCCCATCACATCTTGTCTCCTCTGAGTCTGAATGACCACAACTTAACATTTAGCCATTTAAAAATAGTACCATGTGTACCTCGCAACAATTCGATTGGTTTGTATGCCCTTGCAATGAGATCAGACTATTTTTAGAAGCCATTCTCATATATTGTTCTCATGGTTTTTTTTTTAATATATGTGTATATCTTCCTTGCATTATCAAGCAGTGGCAAACCAGCTTGTGCAAATTATTAAATGACTACAATTCATTGTGAATAAACTAACAGGAAAGCTACATTTCCTGTACATGACAAAAATAGGTTGGTGGCAAGTAAGCTGAGAAAGCACTTTTAAAAATTCCTGTCCTTATTGGCAAAGGGTGGGCACAGTATGAAATAATAGAGCACTAGTTCCTTTAGAGGCAGTCTTTTACATAAACGAGTTAATACTAGAAAATGCTTTAGAATAATGCCTGGTACATGTCAAATACCATGTGTTTTTGCATTGTTATTATTTGAAAAAAAAAAAAAGTCCAGATAACATTCCTGATTTATCAGGTTACTAATGGAACTCGTAACAATTCTCGTAACAGTATCTTAAAGTATTTTAAAAGCATGTAGCCTTTGGAAACAATCTGTTGTGTCTTCTAATCATCATAGTACTTAATACTGGTGATTTATGTGTCTGAGCGTAAGTTTATTTTGATGATACCAACTTGCATTTCATCAGTTCAAGTTGAATCAGTATTTAATGCTCCCTCTCCAATGCTCTGTACCATACAGCATACAGTATGAACCGAGAACGCCAAGAGTAGAAGTGGGAGATAGGCGTTCAAATAATTCTGATAAGATAGTAAAAATAAGCAATTATAATTCAAATAATTGTAGATAATAGAAGATAAAAATCAAACTCCACAAAGTAGCGTTTGAGCTTCGTTCGTTTTCGGACAGTTATGGAGAGAGGGAAGAATGCTACAATATAATGCGCAAGGACTCCAAAGAACCCTCACCACTAGTAAGTGCCGCCAAGGACGTTCGGGTCCCACGTAATGAAAGTTAGGGCGGCAACTTCTGCCCTAATTAAGAAAACCGTAAAAATCTGTCTCAGTGCAACGCAGTCAGAATGAAGAAGGTGAGTTGGGCTTTCCACCCAACCTGTCCCAGTGTCCTTTAAGGGCCTTATCGCTTTCTCCCAAGGGGGACAGTCTAGCCTCTGAAGTCCCGCTCGTCCCTCTGGCTCTGCCGGGGTCGCTGGCTCAGAGGCTCCGGTCCCAGCGGAAGAGCGCAGGGAACAGCAGACGGTGCCCCTCCCGCCGCGTCCCCGCGGGCCCCGCGCGCCGCCCGGCCGGCCTCTCCCCGGCTGCTGACCCGGCCGCCCCTGTGCGGGCGGGGGCCCGCCTCCCCGCGCTGGCTGGCCTAGGTGTCCCGGCGGCTCCCGGGCGCCCCCTGGCCCGGCTCCGACGCCGAAGGTTTCCGGTGAGCGGCAGCCGCCGGTTATGACGACTCCCTCCTCCCGAGCAGCTGCCGCCTCCTCCGTAGCCCGGCTCCCCCGGCTCCAGGTGGGACTCGCCCCGCGCCCCGCGGAGCCTTCACCCGCGGCCCCGTCTCTGCCGCGGCCGGGCTGCTCGCCTCTCTGGGCCGGGCGCGGCGGGCGCTTCTGCCCGCTCCCGGCGTGGCTTCCCGGCGTGCTGGCGCCTCTCCCCCGGTCCGCCTGCGCCTTCCCATCGCGGCGGGCCGAGGAGGCGGGCGTGCGGAAGCCGCCCCTGGCCGCGAGCGCCCGGCCCCTTCACGGTGCCTGCAGCGGCGCGCAGGACTCCCGGGCGCCGGCGGGGCGCGGGGCGGGATGCGGGGTCCCCGGCCTGCGCCGCCTTGACCGGGTTTCCCAGATCGGGGCGGAGCGGCTCTCCAGACCCCTCCCAGGAGCGCGGGCGACCCCGGCGCCGGGAGGGGGTGCGGTGCAGGGTGGCGGGCGGACCCCGGGGATCTCCGCGCCCGGAACCCCAGCGCGGCAGCGTGGCCGCGGAAGGGCGCTCGCCGCTGACCCCGCCGCCCTGGTTCCACTGACGTTCTAGCGGACAGCTGGTGGACCTCACCTGGGCATCTCAGGCAGCCAGGCCCTTATTCACCCCCTGCCTTGTACCGACCGTGAGACTTCTAGCACTAGTTGGGGCGAGTCGTTTAGAAGGGTCTCAGGTGCGTTTAACTTTTCATCTGTCCACCACCTTCTTTAAACTTTCCCAAGCTCTGTCACAGAGCGTCGCCCCATCTCTCCCACTGTGGCCCTATCAGCCGAGGTTTCACCTCTCATCATCTTTCAGGCTTTTTCCTTTTTCCTTCCCCTTCTTAGGCCTGTGGCAATCCAGTCAAGGGAAGCGGAGGGAGCCAGCTGTTTTGTGCTGAAGGAAAAAGTAGCTCAGCCGCTAAAGCTTCCATCCGCTGGAGAAGTGCGCCCGCCCATCCCTGGGGGCTGTCTTTGCAAGAGGACTCTACACCCGAAAGGCTCTTTGCCAGGCCCTGGGGTTGTGGTTTCATGCACCAGCAGTCACCGCCTTCTAGTTTATACAAGTGGATACGTGCCCTCTGCAAATGCCAGGTTTCTGATCTGAGTCTTTAGATTTTTCCCTTGACCTAAGCGTTATTCCGTCTCCATGGATCAGTGGGTTTAGTTATGGTTAGAGCTCAGCCGAGGGCAGTGGACTTGGATAACCAAAGATCAGAACTTGGTCAAGGCAATGGCCTTACTAATGGGAGGCATGCGCCAAAGGACCGGCCATTCTGCTGGCTGGACCTGAAGGCTCGGGTTGTAGTAAGGCCCGCGGAGCTGTGTGATTCAATGAGTCCGATTACTATGGTGAGAACCAGGCAGATTGCTCCCGGGAATGTTTTATCTGCTGAGTGTCCTGTTGGCCTGTACCAGCTGGTGCCTGTATAAAGTGGACCATCTCCTTCCTGCTCCCTGTTAAACTCTGGACTGTTAAGTTACTGTGTTGAGCGTGGTACCTGCAGCCTTAAGCCAAAGAAAGGGCACGTGAGCCAGGCCTTCTGCTTAGGGCTTATCTCACTAAATGCCAAGCTCCCTGCTTACAGGTTATCTCATTAAATGATCTTCTCTCTTAATATGTCCTTTAATTCAAAATATCACCTGGATGTGAAAGTCTACCTTGGCATCCTTTTAAGGTAATGTTTCATTTCTGACAGGTTTTGGAGACCTGAAACATCACAACAGCTTCTGGGGAGGTTCTGAGGATTAAGGAGGTAAATATTTTCATTATAAATGGAGTCACTGTTTCTATGTATGTATTTTTAAATTTTGTGTAATTGCTATCAACTCACCATTAGGTCAAAGTCCCAAGTGAAAATATTAATTCAGATCACCTTTATAACAGGTAACAGAGCCACCTGAAAGAACCACTTTATTTACCACTCCAGAGGGGAAAGGGATTTCTTCCTGGTCTCCCCACTGTTCAGTTACGATTCCCTTGGCCTTGGAACTTGAGGCCTGATTGAACATAGTAAAGGGTCCCATCTTCATTGCCCAGAGTCAATGAAGATTGATACTGAATGTTAGGTTTTCCAGTGTGTCCCAGCGACAGCAGACCTTGATGGGGAGCAGCTAATGTGAACTAGGGCCCTCTCATCTGCTCGAAAAAGCACTTTAAAAAAAATAGAGCAAAGAAACCACTAAAGTGAACCCCAAATGCCATAATTATTATCTATGAAATATAAGCAAAATCTGGTCTAAGAGATTTAATCCTCCTGGGGTGAGTTAGAAATAGATAGAAATGCTGTAAGGCTTGTGACCATTACCTCCGTTCATGATACAAAGGCAGGGCTGGGAGTGTTTAAGGGCACAGCCTCGGAGGCAGACTCCCTGGATTTCACTCCTGGCGTTTTCTTAGCCTTAGTTATTACTGTCATAGATTGTTATTATACCCACTAGACGGTAAGCTTCACAAGGGCTCGGAGTTTGGTTTCTGACTGCATGTTCCTTGCTGTGTCTTGTACTTAGAAGAGTACCTGGCCCGTGGTATAGTCTCACAAGCTGTCGTGATTGTTAGTTTTGATTCAACAGGCACACACTTGCTTGAAACCATTGCACTTCCTTTCTTCCCTCTCCCTGGCATGTTTTCCTTGCTCCTCATCATGCAGACCTTAGGTCAAATGTTACGTAGCACCCTGCACCCCCTCCCACATGGCTTTAAAGTTTTATTTAATGAACATTGAACATAGCATTTAATGTGCCAGGTACATCTGGACACCTTACCAGTATTTAACTCACAACAGCCCTATGAGGAAAGTTTCTTCTGATTTCCATTTTACAGACGGAAAGGCTGAGGCACAGAAAGGTAAAATAACTTGCTCAAGGTCATAGAGTTTAGGAAGCTGCAGCGAGGTTCAGTCTTCGGTGGTCTCACTTCAAAGTCCATACGCTTAACCGGCACACTGTGTTGTCTGTCTATTACTTTACTTATTCGGGTATCCTATCAATGTCTGCCCCCCATCTTTGTCAATAAAGTTTTCCTAGGATACAGCCACTGCATTCCTCTAGCATAGCTATGGCTGCTTTCCTGACAAAGGCTCTGTTGAGTTGTTGCCACAGAGATTGTTTGGCCTACGAAGCCAAAAAAATTTTACTACTTGGCCCTTTCCAGAAAAGGTTTTGCCGGCCCCCTGGTTTATTTGATTCACAGCCCTTGTCATCATCTGAAGTCGTTTATTCATCTGATTACTTGTCTATTGCGCTAGGTGGGAAGCTCCACGAGGACAGGGGTCTCTCCTGTTTTGTTTACACCTGTCTCCCTGCTCCTAACGCCGTGCCTGGCGTAGAACAGGTACACAGTCAATGTCTGTTGACTACAGGACCATTATGCAGTGAAGTAGCAAAGTTCGTCGTGATTGTGCTTAGCCCTTGGCTCCTCTGACATTTAAAGGCTATGTCTTAATGAGGATGTTTTCCACTTGACCCTTAGGTTTGGCGGTTGCTATGTTAATGCTGCTGGTCTTCGGAGTGCTGCTTCATGAGGTCCCGCTGAGTGGCCAAGACAAGGCTCCTTCCCAGGCCGATGGCATTCCAGGCTCACCTCTCTTTAACTATGCCAGCCTCCGCCTGCCTGAAGAGCACATGCCCTTCTTTTTGCACAATAACAGGCACATTGCCACGGTCTGTGGGAAAGACTCGCATTGTCCTTATAAGGTAAATACTACTTCTACCCTTCTTGTATATTTTTCAAAGGATGCAGTTAAGGCCGGATGACTAGTTCTGTTTTATAACTCAAACGTGAAAGTAGACTTCTAGCTCTTGGTTTTAACTGTGGGTCCATCAATGTTTGTATTTCATCTAATACTTCCAAGTGACTCAGCTTTGCTTAGAATTATGTCCTGCTCCCAAGAGTGAGATTTAAAATTGAAATCACTAGTAAAATAAACAGACAGCCTACAGCATGTGTATACTCTGTCAGTGAAGTAAGTTAGATTTGATGCAGAGAAGAATAACCAGTTAAAAGTAACTAAAGAATTTCACACCTCTTCTTTCTTAAACTGCACTTAAGAGGGTCTCTTAGCACTTGATTTCGGTAATAACACCTCTGCCTCTGTCTCCACATAATTAAGAGTGTTACTGCGGCTATCCTCTTGTTTTAGAGTTGTTGGAAAGGTTTCAAGTTGGAGCCCATTAAGACATCTCACGAGGCCTCAGAGATCAAAGCTGGGGGTTGGGAGGCTTTTCCTTTCCCATGGTGCTGGCACAGGAAGCATGTGGAGGAACAGAGCTGGGAATCCGACTGGCTCGGCCCCTGGGGCCTTGCAGAACAGCATTCTGAGCAACCTGGCCAGCAGCAGCTGTGGGTCCCCCAAGGGCTGCTGAGCTGTGGCATTTTCTGTGGTCTCAGCTGATCTGGATTGATGAGTAAAGTTGCTGATCCAGTCAATTTAGCTGTGATACTGTAGGTGATAGAAATTCCCATTTTTATGATACTAGGGACTGATTATAGAATCAGTTTACTCACTGGTTTCATTAAAGCACTTCAAGAAATTCCAATTCAAGTGGTCAGTGGTAGTCTAGGGAAAGCTCAGGCTTTTGTTTGGGGGACACACATGGTGAGGGGCAGTGGCGATTAAGGACAGTTGTCATTAAGAACCTGGAGACTGCTTCTCTTAGAATTTACTTATTTCTGTTACATGAGTACATAGTGTAAAATGTAAAAGTGGAAGTTCTAGGAAGATGTGTTTTCTTCATGGAAAAATCTAACAGTCCTCTCTAAATGTTGGAAGAAGGTAGACCACCTAAACATACACTTCTTATGTTCCAGAAACACTTAGAAAACTTAAACTACTGCTGGGGTTATGAGAAATCCTGCAAACCAGAGTTTAGGTTTGGTTACCCTGTTTGCACCTACGTCGACATGGGATGGTAAGTTTCCAGATGGAATACCTCCTCCCCCGTACTTAGTCTCCTTTCTCTGCAGTGTATGCTGATGACTCTTTTGGTATTAGATAGTAATTCCTTTAGCTACTAAATTTGCTTACCCAGACATAAGTTCAACTTGACTGTCTCCCACTGGGACAGGAATATCTCTGATTTCCTCTGCCAGAGGGAGAAAACAGAAAACATTTTCCCCCAACATATGCTAAGAAGATAAATGGATGGTTTCCCCTTGATTCCAGAGAAGAGAGTTAAATATAATCAATATTTCCAATACATGCAGGGTAAATGGGTAAAGAAAATACAGTAATTAACAGATCATCGTCTTCAGTTCCAGATGATCCCAACTTTATACATTTCCATTGCGTATTTTTATTATAGGGGAGTAAACCTGTAAATCAGTTATTTTGGTAAGTTCAGGTAGTGAGGAATAGGTTTTTGAAAATTATGATAGTTTACTTCGAAAAATTAAAGTCATGACAGACTTCTAGCAACTTAATCTTTAGAAAGAAAATTCCAGGTCCAGAAAAAGTAAAAAGATAAATGTCACAGAATTTTTTTGTTTGCAAATAGGACGGACACTCTTGAATCAGCCCAGGACATATTCTGGAGGCAAGCTGACTTTGGATATGCTGGAGAGCGGCTGGAGGAACTCCATGTGCTCTGCCAGCCCGAGGAAACGGTGGGTGTTTAGCCCCTTCACAAATGAACATGTTTATTTAAAATACCCACAGTGGTTAGGTTGTAATGTAAAAACAAGATACTGGCACTATGAAAGGAATCCCTCACTCTCAAACATTTACTAGCCTGGTATTTTATTTAACTTCCAAAACCAAGTTGGTCTGTTTCAGTTGGAAGCCATGTCCTTATTTTCACACTTACATCAGATGGTCATATTTTGAGGCAGTTAAACGTTTTCTAGGTTTAGAATGTTTCCCCCAGCATATGCTAAAGAAGATAAGTTGATAAATTACATCTTATAAATTCCCTTGAAAGTAGTTTCAGACAGATGATACACCCCCCCCCCCACTGTGCTGCTCTGTGTCTGTTTAGCCCTTCACAGTTTGCAAAAAGCTTTTCTATATGTTAGCTGCTCTGATTCTCACAGTGTAGCAGATACGCAGAGCACATATAACGGAAAGAAGAGGAAAACGGAGTCCTCAGAGAAGTTAAGCAACCTCTCCAAGACCACACAGCTACTAAGTAGAATTATACACCTAGAATGAAAATGCAGATTTTTTTTTTCTGTGTGCCTTCAGCCATACCACATTGCTCTCAGTGGGTAAGGCAAACACACTGACAGGAAGCAGTTTTGGAGGAGTAAGTAGGAGAGCAGGCTCCAGACTGCCGGGTTCAAATCTTGATTAGTGGACAGGGAACCCAACCTTTTGGTGTTTCAATTTCTCTTGCTTTACAGCCATGTCTGTTTTACAGCTTGTGGTAAAGCTGAAATGAGATTCTGGATTAAAAAATACTCCGTGTAGGGCTGGGCTCCCAGCAAAGGGCTCAGTGATCGTTTTAAAGGCCTAGAGAGTTGTAAGCATTTATGATTAAGGTCCATGCCTCTCTAACCCAGTGTTCCTAAGCCCCGCCCAAGCGGCTGACATGTCAGGGGTCTCTGTCATCTCCAGGCAATCCAGGAAATCAAAAAAAAAAAAAAAAAAGTTTAATTTGCTTGCACTTAAAAACAGACTTTGTGTTCTATAGCGCTTTTTTTGGGGGGGAGGGGTCACATAGTAGAACTTTAAGTGATTCTAGCCAGGCAGCTGATCCTGAAGGTTGGGAGGCATGGCATTAACCTGCACTGCTGCAAGTGTCTTTAAAAGACGTTGCTTTATAGTTTGACTGGAGTCTAATGAAAGGGCAGGGAAAAGCCATAACACCACCTTGCACATCTCTTCCAAAGTGGTTTGTAGAATGCCTTCCTGGCCAAGATCTGTTTTGCATATGTTTCGTGCTATCAGACTGTGATCCCCTTACCAACTGCAGATTCCCAGACACCACGCGGCTCAAGATTAATGGCCATGAAGGGTCACTGGGTGTTATGGGAAAAACAACAAAATGGCATTTAAATTTATAAATACAGTCCAGAGCAGATAAAGGTTTCTGAGGCTATCCCTCTCTTACCATAATCCAGATTGGTGGAAGTAGAGACAAGCTCCGCTGGTTGACTCATCAACTCTTTCACATGAGTGATTTAGAAAACACTTTACGTCAGTCCTTGACGTCCTTTACGCCAGTCCCGGTCGTCTTTTACGTCAGTCCCGGCCCATTATGTCAGTTCCAGACGTCCTTTACGTTAGCGGCTGATGTCATTTACGTCAATCGCTGTCTTACGTTACGTCAGTTTCGGTCGTCCGTTACGTCAGTCCCAGGCGTCCTTTACGACGGTACTAGATGTCCTTTATGTCAGTTCTTGACGTCCTTTACAGCAGCCGCTGACGTTCGTACGTTAGTCCTAGACGTCCTTTATGTCAGTGATTTAGGAAGTGTACGGAGAGTGTTTCTCAACCCTCTCGTGTTACTGTTGAGAGAGACTCCCACAAGTGTTAAGATTTGCAGAAAGTACTTATTCAAGTTGGAAAATTGCAGTTTCTGTCTTGCATATTAATGTTTCTTATGTGCGCATTCTTCCTCGTTTGCTTTGTCTCCTCTTTGGAAGATGCTTTTTCACGTGGCTGTGGGGATAGCGAGAGTTCTGAATGCTGTTTGTTTGTTTTCCAAGACGATGAAATGAACCACAAATGCCCCTCTTGGCTCTTTAAAGTAACTTGAAAGTGTGTAAATTGGCAAAAGTATGCTTGGCCAAGGTCTGCTGGAGAGAAGAATCCTTCAGCAGAAGCAGTCACTGGGAAGCCTTCTTCATCACATTGTGCGGTTGGAACCCGAAGGGAGCATGCTGTCAGCATGATGTCTTGCAAGTCCGGATGTGTCCTCAAAGTGTTAATACCCGAAGTTATTTTTTCTTGTTTCTCAACCTTATTTCAGAATGACTCAAGTCTTGTGTGTTCCCGTTACCTTCAGTACTGCAGAGCAACCAATCTCTACCTTGATTTAAGAAACATCAAGAGAAACCACGACAGGTACTTAAGTGATTGATGTTAAAATCTGGTGGAAACTGTGAAATATTTTCAGGTCCAGAAATATGCCTTGATTTGCCTCCTAATATTGTGGTGATGAGATTGGGTAATGGGTGGAATCCACATTGGCCACATTGGCCATTAACCAGTTGATCATTCTGAAACTAGGTTATGGGTACATCAGATTCCTTATACCATTCTGCTACTTTTGTATACGTTTGAAATAGTCTATTATAAACAGTTACCTTCTAATAAAAAACTGATTTGGGAAATTGGTAAACCCCTTCAGTGACAACTCATGTGCCTGAGTCATGAAAAAAATTTCTCAACTTAATTTTTTGTTTTCCACCAGATTTAAGGAAGATTTTTTCCAGAGTGGGGAAATCGGAGGACACTGTAAACTTGACATTCGTATGTTGATGTCTGAAGGTCAGCGCAAAAGCCCTCTGCAGTCTTGGTAAGATTTTTTTTTTAACTGTATTTCTGAAATATTTGCCTTTATTTTAGGTTCTTGCAGATTTTGGTAGGGACTCTCAAATGGAAAATGTTATTTCATTTGTAGATAATTTGGCATGAGCTTCTGGGGAATGGTGTCTCCAGAGTGAATCATGAGTTGTATCTGAGATATATACATCTGTGTAAATTATTAGAAAGTATAATCTAGTACTTACTGTTTAATAATGAAAGGAAAAATTTTCAAGATGAATTTTTATTAACTTCTCATAATTGCTGCATGTGTTTAAAAAATACACATTTATTAAAGTATATAACAAGCCTATAGAGAAATCTAATACCGTTTGGATTATGAAAAAGTGAACTCACTTGAATAATTTTTATCTGGGTCAGAAATAGACCTTCATCAGCACCCCAGACTCCCTCCCAGTCACAGCCCCCACCCTTCTTTCCAAAGGCAAACACTATCCTGATTTTAAGCACCTTTGATAAACTGTTTGAACTTTGTATAAAATTGGGTAACACATTTTGATTTAAAATAGTTTATTATTAAACTAGTTCTATCAAGAAATTTACCATTTCTAGAAATTAAGGACTTAAGGTACTTTAAAAAGCTTTTCATTTTAAAATAATTTGAGATTTGTGGAAGTGTAGGAACAGTTTAAAAATGGTGCATGAAATTTAAAAATAGTTCAAGAAATTTCCATCGTACCTTTACCCTAGATTTCTCTAATGATAACATCTTACATAACCATAGCACAGTGATCAAACCCAGGAAACTGACATTGCTACAATGTTATTAACAACACATTTGAATTTTATTAATTCTTATTTGCATTGTTTTTTTTGGAGGGATAGTTCTATAAAATTTATATCATATGTTTAGGTATATGTAACCACTATCATAATCAGGATTCAGAACTGTTCTATAATCCTAGGAGCTGTCATGTTCCCCTTTATAGTCACATAGAACGCTCCTATGTAATGTTTTTTTTTTCCTTTTTATTGAGGTGTAGTTAGTATACGGTATTTTATAAGTTTCACGTGTATAACATAGTGATTCACAATTTTTAAAGGTTCTCCATTCATAATTATTATAAAATACTGGCTATATTCCCTGTGTTGTACAATATGTCCTTGTAGCTTATTTATTTTATATCTAATAGTTTGTACTTCTTAAACCCCCACCTATATTTTGCCCCTTCCCCTTCCCTCTCCCCACTGGAAACCGCTAGTTTGTTCTCTATATCTGTGGGTCTATTTCTTTTTTTGTTTTGTTTTATTTTTTAGATTCCACACATAATACAGTATTATGTCATACAGTATTTGTCTTTCTCTTTCTGACTTATTTTATTTAGCATAATGCCCTCCAAGTCCATCCATGTTGTTGCAGATGGGAAAATTTCATTCTTTTTTTATGGCTAAGTAGTATTCCATTGTGTATATTTAGGTAGCACATGATAAATACATACACACATATATCTTTACATTGCATCTTCTTTATCCATTCTTCTGTTGATGGATACTTCAGTTACTTCCATATGTTGGCAATCATAAATAATGCTGCTGTGAACATTGGGGTGCATGTATCTTTTTGAATTAGTGTTTTCATTGTTTTTCGGATATATACCCAAAAGTGAAATGGCTGAGTCATGTGCTAGTTCTAGTTTTTTGAGAAACCTCTGTACTGTTTTCCATGGTGGCTGCACCATTTACATGCCCACCAACGGTGTGTGAGGGTTCCCTTTTCTCTGCATCCTTGACAGCATTTGTTGCTTGTGTTCTTTTCTGACAGGTGTGAAGTGGTATCTCATTGTGGTTTTGATCTGCATTTTTCTGATGATTAGCATTGTTGAGCATCTTTTTGTGTGCCTGTTGATCATCTGCTTGTCTTTGGAAAAATGTCTTTTCAGGTCTTCTGCCCATTTTTTTAAATCAGGTTGTTTGTTTTTTTGATGTTGAGTTGTATGAACTGTTTATATATTTTGGATATTAACCTCTTATCATTCATATCATTTGCAAATATATTTTCCCAATCTGTGGATTGCCTTTTCGTTTTGTTGATGGTTTTCTTTGCTGTGCAATAGCTTTGAAGTTTAATTAGGTCCTATTTGTTAATTTTTGCTTTTATTTCCTTTGCTTTAGGAGACAGTTCCAAAAAAAGTTCTTACATTTATGTCCGAGTGTTCATTTCTGAGGTCAGACATTCATCCTAAGCGAGCCATTCAGAATGACAGTCTACATTACATTTGTGTGCCATCTTACAGTCTGTAATGCAAGATCTTTCTTGACTTAAACTTTTGCAGTAGGAATTGCTGTATTCTAGTGGACATTTTGATTCCTAGTACACTTCGATATCTGAGATCAAAAGTCAAATATTTGGTATTTGCTTCCTAATACTTTTTGACATCATGATAATTCCCTATGGTATGTTTGTATCAATTGTTTGTTGCTGTATAATAAATTACTCATGTAGCAGCTTGAAACAATAAGCATTTTTTAGCTCCTGAAGTTCCTGACAGCCATGATTTAGGGGCAGCTTAGTTGGGTGGTTCTGGCTCAGGGCCTCTCAGGAAATTGCAGTGAAGCTGTTGACAAGGCCTGTAGCCATCACTGGGCCCAGCTGGGTCTGGAGAATCCGCTTCCTAAGCTCATTCGTGTTTTTGTCATCTTCAGGTTTTCTGCTCTGGCTGTTGGCCAGTCGTATCATTTCTTTACCATATGGGCCTCTGCCTAGTGCTGCTGACAGCTTGGCAGCCGGCTTCCCCAAAAATGTGTGTCTAAGAGAGAGGGAGAGAAAGAAAGAGAGAGAGAGAGATGGAGAGAGGGAGAGAGGGAGAGAGAGAGAGTGCACGCATGTCCCGAGATGGAGGCTGCGGTCTCTGTATCCCCTAATCTAGGAAGTGACACCCTCACTTCTGCCGTATTCTGCTCATTGGCAGTGAATCACTAAGTCCAGCCCCCACTCCAGGGGAGGGAATTCATCTCCACCTCTTGAAGGGAGAAGTATTAAAGAGTTTGTGGACATATTTTTGAAACCACTACAATAAATAGTTCAGCATTATGCACATTTTAAAAGGATCTTTTGATATTTATCTTACCTTCAGATGTGTTCTCAGAGATGAACAGGTACAGGTGATCTTCACGTTGACTTGTGCTTGTCTTCTTTTGTATGGAAGAAATTTGCACCAGGTGGCTTCCTAAGTTGTTTTCTTCTTTTTAGGTTTTTTTTGGGGGGCAGGGAGATTAGGTTTCGTTCTTTATTTTTAGAGGAGGTACTGGGGATTGAACCCAGGACCTCCTGCATGCTAAGCATGCGCTCTACCATGTGAGCCTTACTCTCCACCCGAAGCTGTTTTCTGAGAAAAAGACTTTCCTTTCCTCTGGGAAGGATAGTCGTCTGCTGTCTTTCCAAGGCACTCAGTAATTCTTGGTTGCCATCTTTCTCAGAATCCAAGAAGATTCTCTGGGTGAGTGTCACTTCCGAGCTTCTTCAGACTGTAAGAAACCTTTCTGAGTCTTCCCACTTTACTGGTAGATTTTTTTTTTAGTCAACTCTATGTAAATTTCTTCTTTGTCAGGCAAGTTCCTGGTTGGTCTTGCACATGAGGCAAAAAATTTAAACCCATTTTTGTCTCTTGACTCAATATTAAAATCGAAATCAAGTTATAGAAGCGTTAGTAAGAAAAGTTCCACATGTCTTTATAAGAGACGTTTTCTGGAAGTAAGATCCCCTTAAGGAACAGATCCTAAGTTACAGTGTTGCAGTGGGAAGTTCAGGAGGATCGCTTTGAAAGCATCTCCAAATTCTTCATTCCAGGTTTGCTGAGCTACAGAGCTACACTCAGCTCAACTTCAGACCTGTAGAAGATGCTAACTGTGACATTGTTATTGAAAAGCCAACCTACTTCATGAAATTAGATGCAGGTGAGAAGTTAATTTGTCTGTTTTTTATTTATTGGTCAATGTGACTTTGTTCATTTTTTTGATAAGTGTCCTATAACTTTGGGAGCACAGTGTGACATTAAACAGTAGATTTGCCTTTTGCTTGCTTCTCTGAAGAAGTGAACTAATTTGCCCACTGTTTTATATTTTTGGCATTTTGGAAGAAATCGTCACATTTATATCAGATGTCTCAATCAAAATCAAAAGATGAGAGAAGAAAGCATTGGTGCACCTTTTGTAACTAAATTTGCCCTGTCTGGTTTCTCTAATCGCTTGATTTAGCTTGTGCTTCAGTAGAACTTTTTAAAAATTAAAAGCCACGTATATGTGTAAGTGGGGAAGGAGGGGCCATGACCTCTTCTGGCAGACTTTCTGATACCATCTCCGTGACTAAAGTTAACTTAAAATTCTTTGGGAAGTAAACCTTGCCATGTATTAAGTTAAAATTACTTTCCTGTTTCTGGTTATAACGTCTCACTCTGCACATGCAAGCGCAGTTTTCACTCTGTGAGCTCGTGGCCCTGGAGGGGAGAAACAAACCAATGACATTCTCTGCCTCACTATCAGAGGTGACGATTTCTGTGCCACACCATACCCAAGTTCATGAGAGGCCGAGCTCACGGTGAAATACGGAGAACCCTCTGTCACGAATATTTCAGAATTCCTCTAATTTATTGATTGTATTTTTAATGTGCTCTGCCTTCTGAAGTCATAATTCTTTCATTACAAAGTATGAGGTTCAGAAATCAGGCAAATTGAGGTTTGGGAATGAGAGCAGGTAAAATGCTGTGTTTAAGGTCCTGACTCATTTTTAAAGCATGCAGATTTAAAAGGGGCAAAGAAAACACTGATCTGCCTGAAAGAGGGCTGAACATGTGTGAACGGTTACATTTATGGAGTTACCTATGCAGTAAAGTATGTAGACGTGTGTCCTTCCTTCCCTGTATTTATAACTCTCCCTTTTCCTTCCCACTTCTGCTGTCATCCGTGTTGCTTTTCATATTAGCTCTTACCTTGAGAGAACGAGCATTCCACAGAACAGGACTCATTTGGGGCACATTTTTTGAGGCTGGAGCCTGTGTTTTCTCCCTCATTTATAAACCCTCCCAGCACCAAGGGCTATTTTGTGCATTCAGCATCCCTTAATAAATGTTATGGACTTGCTGGATGATTCATGAGAGAGCTAATGTGTGCTGTGTGCTGACCTGGGAAAGGGGCATGTGCTGTCATAGGACTTTGTTTTCTTGTTTATTTGAAGATTTTTCTGGGTAGAAAAAAAGTCACTCGAAAGATTCGTCTAAGATTGAAGTCTAAAATGAATGGCATATGTTTTTTCCTTTTTCTGGTCTTTATTGAGATATAATTCACATCTAGCCCTGTGTAAGTTGAAGGTGTACAGTGTAATGACCTGACCTCCATAAATGGAGTACTTTTTAACTTTTATTTTCTGGCATGCAGTATTACTCTTTGCTATGGGAATGAAGTCAGTATTTTATGATTTCTTCTTTTGAGAGTCACTGTTTTTCTTTTGATCAGCATTTTCCCTTCTTTTTTAAAGAAATATTTGCACGTTTGTTTTTTATTTTATTTAATTTTTTTCCCTTAACGGAGCCACAGAGGGCTGAGCACAGGACCTCGTGCATTCCAAGCTTACGCTCTACCACTAAGCCATATCCTCCACCGCAACATTTTCCCTTCTTTAAAGTGCATATTTTAAATGTCAGTTCTTGAGATTTTATCTCATTTAGATTTGCACATTTCCAGGTTGAATACTGGACCCAGGTTGAATACTGGACCCAGTATTCAACCTGGAAGAGAGAGAGGGATGGAAGGAGAGAGAAACAGAGGGACTGAGAAAATGTTCAGGTTCTCTTGAGTGCCAGGCTTAGGATCTTACAGAAAGTGGCACAGCACTCCCCTTTCCTCTGCCTCCAGGGTCCAGCTAGCCTTCATTAGGCTTCCACTTTGTGCCAGGCACTGGGCGGGGTACTTTTAAATGCATTACCGATACCTAAGTATATTGATTTCCTATTTAGCGCAGAAGCTAAAGCTTCAAGATTTACAGACTTACTTGAGAGCATTGCTTGTGATTCAACTTTTGACTCCAAAGTTCATTCATGAGACATTCAGCCTTTTAAAATGATAGTTGGTTAATATTTTCCCAAGAAACAATATTAAGTAGTGATTAAATAGGGGGAAAAAAAGAGACAAGAATGAAAAATACCAAGATGTGAACAGTTACCTCATTGCCAATACTTCTGTGATGAACAGGTGTCACTTAATTGATTTAAAAAATAAATGATCATAAAAATAGTAATTAGTCTTCATGGTTCTGTAGTTCTATCCCATATAGAGTTAAATAGGCTTCTGTAATTTTTTTCTGGGAACTTAATGATCATTTGTTTCTTAGTGTATATGGGAAAATTCATCCCTGATTTCCAAATAATCAATTTTAAAGTGAATTTTTGAACATAATCAATCTGTAAACTGAGGACTACTTGTATATTGACCATTTCATGTTTGGAAAAGCTCTTGTTTCCCACCCCTTATTTATTTCAGCTTAAAGTCTACTTTAATAATAAACTGTAAGTAGATGGGGTAAAATAAAAATTGCATAATCATTTGTTCTTTGGGGTTCATTAACATAGATTTCTTTTTTCCAATACTAGGTGTTAACATGTATCACCACTTCTGTGACTTCGTCAATCTGTATATTACTCAGCACGTTAATAACTCATTCAGCACAGATGTGTACGTCGTGATGTGGGACACCGTAAGTGAGAACGGGGCTCTCTGCTTTACGCTGTCTTTGTCTCGCTCAGTATATGTGTGACTCTGATCTCATGTGATGGAATTTTCTAAGATGCACACATTTAAATATACACATATACACACATGCATCCACGAGTGTGCAGGTGGGCGTGAGTGGGTCTGTGTGGGTGAATTTACACGTGCGTATACATGTGGGCAGTTGCATGTGTGTGTAAATACCTTTGAATTTTAGAATGAGAGCGTGTGGAAGATTTCTTTCCCTCTTTGGGCAGGTGGAGCTCAGAGTTCCTCTGAGACAGACATACAAGTCTTTCTTTGCTTGCCTTTCCCCTGCTTCTTCTCAGAGCTGACCCCTCCACCGGCCCTGGTAACCCAAGAGCTGCCCCCATACTCTCACCTGTGAAATGGAATCACTGTAGTACCTACTTCGGTGTCATTTTGAAGATGAACCATATTGTGTGCAAACAGTCACAGTGCCTGGCCCACAGCAGGTGTGCTCTGAATATTCACCGTGACAATGACAGTGGTAAGGAGAACACGTGGTGTAGAGTGTACACCAGAGAGTAACCTGGGAGGTGGGAACACCCACCACGAGGTCATCTCAGGTTCAGCCAGACATTCCAATGCACAGGATGTTCTCAGGCCCCCCTCTTGTCCTGAATCTGTTCGGAAGGATGTTGCAGGGTAACCCCTGCTTGCTGGCAGGGCGGCATTAGGCATCGTTTCCAGGGGAGTCGAGGCAGCCCACACAGCTCAGGTGCAAGGAGATGGGATCCACCTGGGGCATGTACAGGTCCCTCAGAGGCCAATATCTTCTTGAACAAATGTGTTGGCCAAGCCCCCAGGATCCCCTCAAGAGGCACAGCCACTTACACGAGTCATTGTTCTCTTTTCCAATCCAGATGGACACCCATCAGGTGTCCTTTAAAATCATAAGCATTGCTACCCAGAACATAAGTGAAACATGCCATCTTGTTTCCAGAGAGCCGAGCCAGACCGTTAACTGAAGGTCAGACTCTCGGGCAGAAGGGAAACTGGTTTTGCTGACGATTTTTTCTCATGGGAAGCTGGCAGCAGAGCTGTGTGGGGAGGCTTTCGTCATCACGGCTCCCTAGGCCTGCAGTTCGATTTGAAGTCTGACAAGACTTGGTTCTAACCTTCCTGGCATGTTACCCCTTGCTTCTGATTTCCTTCTTTGCACCTTCTTTGTACTTTCATTTCCCTCGTGTCGTCCAGTTTTGCTGCCCCCGCAGTTCCATTTCTTGAAAATGTTTCTGTGAGCACAGGGATCTGCAGTTCCTTTCTTTTCCTCTTTCTGCAGAAGATTATGGCTTCCAGGTCACATGCACTGGCTCTTGGTGGCCCTGAATGATTAACTCAAGGTTGTTGTGCCTTTTTTTTTTTTTTTTTTTTTTTACATCCAGTGTTATCTCATTTAATGCTCACAGCCCTCTGTGGACTAGGGTTATTATTAGTTTATTTTACAGATGAGGAAGCTGAAGCTCTGTGCGGTTGGCAGTCCTTGCTTCTAAGATGGCCCAGTCAGCGAGGGGTGGAGTCCAGGGTTCCTGTCCAGGCAGTCTGCCCCGAGACCTGGGCCCTGAAACCCGCAGGGCCGTATCTCCTTCCTGTAGTTCCCTGCAGGACTCACTGACAGAAAGTTTACTAGAAGTTTCCTTGTATCTTGTTGCATGCTTTTCCGTGTCTTTATCTAGTGGACTGAGTTACACTGAGCCAGCTTCCGCCACCCTCCCCTTCTCTGTGCTGGCTGGGGTGGGGTGACTAGGATGCATGACCACCGTTAAGGCTCCCCAGTTACTCAGCTTACTGGGCACGTGACGTCCGTGCTCGCTGACCTCGATACGGACGGGAAGGATGGATTTAGCTGAACGTGTCGGCGGCCCTGCTCTTACACAGAGAACACAAGGGCACTTACTGCAGGCTTGCCTAGTTTCCTTGTGCTGAGAAGTAGTGTAGCTTTATTATTATTATTTGTAATTACATGAGCAAGACCTGGTTATAATGAGTTCAAACAACACAGAAGTGTGTCAAGTTAAAAAATAAAAGTCTCCTTCTTCGTCTTCTCCAATACCACTTCCCGCCAAGGTAACTGCAGTTAATGTGTGACAGTCCTTTGCAAGACTTTATTTTAATAAATGTAAATATATCCATATACAAAATTTATATAAGGATTTGTATAAGGATATATATATGTATATATATTAAGTATATAAAATTTGCATAAGGATACGTTTATACCCTTACAGAAAATATGTTCTCTCGTATTGCTAACTTAACATTATATCACGGACATCCTTCCAAGTCAGCTCAGTTAGGGTTCCAGTTTTTTTAGTGGTTGCGTGCTCTTCTGTTTGATGGATGTAATGGATGTTTGGTGGATGCCTTAGCACATGTGTTTATCTCTGTCCCCACCCCGATCACGCTTAGTTTGTTTCCAGTTCTTTGCTCCTTACTGAACTGCTGCCGTGAATGTCCCTTTCATGTACATATGTCTTCTACACAGAGGAGGTGGGGGCATTTCTGTAGAGCAGATCCTTACAAGTAGAATTTCTAAGTCAGAGGTCTGAGACATACACTAGGGAAATTCTATGTCATCTTAAGAATATCCAACTATTCTTCAACATATGTGAGACTAGACAAGCCCCTCCTTTCCCTGTGGCAGATAATTTGAATTTGAGGGACATGGAAAAGAAGCTTCTAGAGGTGCTTATTACTGACTAATGTATGATTTTTCTGAAAAGGGACCAGTCAGGGTTACTATGTTTTATTATTAAATTTTCCTTTCAAAGGTATCTTATTTTATCTGAAGTATTTTATCTCAGGAAACTGTCTAGAATCACTTCTTTTAATTGCCCTTTATTTATTATTGAGCCAGAACAGGGACATTTTGAATTTTTGATGATGTTGAGAAGGGCCGTTATTAGAACAGCCCTGGAGAAACATGGAAGGAAAGAATTTTTATTTTTTATCACCACTTCTAACAGTTCTCAATAACTTTGAAATAGCTCTAATATGTGCAACATAAAATTTTCAAAATATGACAAAAAGAATGCTGTGCAGATAAAAAGACATGAACATAATGTACAACCAACTGTAGACCTTGAATGTAACCCTATAATACATATTTCTTATTTCTTTGGGCTGAATTTTTCAATCTAAGTTTTACCATTTCAGAATAAATCAACTTCCTTCCTTTAGCTGATGGAGCACGTAATTAATTTCTACTCTTCAAAAATGAAATGCGTTTGGTAAATGTACCAGAGAGAACTAGTTCCCATCGAGAGGCAGCTGCTTTATAGAGGTTACAAGCATGGGGTCTGGAATCAGACAGACTGGATTTAATCCCAGTGCTGCAGATGCACCAGCTCTACAGTTTAGGCAAATTAAATTTGTGTCTCTGTTTCCTCATCTGTGAAATGGGGGTAACACTATTCCCTCGCTCATTAACTTTGTGGGGTGATTTAATGTGTTAATAATGTCAAGTTCTTGGAACAGTGCTTGGGCTGTAGGAAGTATGCAAGATTCTATTGTTAGTAGCAGTATTAGCATTATTGTTACTGTTATTATTAACGTTAATTGAGAATTACCACGTGTTACTCAGTCGTCAGTAGGAAGATCCTTTCCTAGAGTTACATTCGTTATATTTTTAACGTTAAAACTTTCAGGGCACTTTCTTGCTCTGAAATTTCTTCCCCAAAGCATATTCTGTCTCCCCTGACGGGTTTTGCTCCCTGAGTATCTTAGAATGTGTGCAGAAGGTGGAGAATATATGTGTTGTGTGTAGCTGTGAATTGGATAGAAAATTCACAGGAAGAAAAACTCCACAACTGCAATTTCAAAGACATGAGAATAAAAAGAGACATAACACTTTCAGCAGACTAAGATTATAATTGTGATGATTACTTCTGATTTCTATTACGTCAACTTAGGGACTTGCTCAGGCCCAAGACGAAAATCCATTTTTCTTCTGAGGGTTTTATTAGCTTGTTTTGGATCGTTATTTCTTAACACTAACAAGCTAATTCAGGTATTTTGTTGCATTTTTGAAAAGCCACATTTATCCTGTTAATTCCCTAATTTACTTTGTTTCCACTTTCAGAGCACCTACGGATACGGTGACCTGTTCTCCGACACGTGGAAAGCGTTTACTGATTATGATGTTATACATTTGAAAACTTACGATTCCAAAAGGGTACTGGAAACTTCACTGAAATGTCTGTAAATAACTGTCATTACAGATGCCTCAGTCATCAAATAAATGTTTAATCTGGGTTTCCGTGAGCTATTACCATTGATTTCTGACTTCTTCGTTTCTTTTCTTATAACTGGAATCATCATTCTTATTAACCATGTAGCTTTTAAAACTTTTTCCTGTAGCTTTTCCAAAAATATGAATGTCACTTGAGTGAAATAATTTGCTATTCAAAATAGTTTAATGCAAAATAGAGATTAGTTTAAAATTTTTTCCTGTAATTATAAGTGCTGTTTTGATGTGAAATGTGCAAGTTGTATTCTCTTACCTTTTAAAATCTCTTCATTCTTAGGTATGTTTTAAAGAAGCTATTTTTTCCTTACTCCCCCGGATGAGATATGGGCTGTTCTATAATACCCCTCTGGTGAGCATGTCATCTGTTGTTAACATTCATATTCATAGAATTTATATTTGATGGACTTTAAGATAACATTTATATATAACTTGAGAGCGTCTTAAATAGTAATACAGAAATTATTCATTATAATATGAAAAACTTTTTTTAATTTTAGATATCTGGCTGTCAAAACACGGGATTGTTTAGAGCATTTTCCCAGCATGTACTACACAGACTGAACATCACCCAAGAGGGACCCAAGGTAATGAATAGATTGTGGGTTCTGAGGTGGGCTTGACTTTTCACCCCTAGTAAACATCAGTACCAGCTTTGCAGAAAAGGGAGATAATCAGCAGACTGTTTTCTGGGTTAACGTTTTCTTACCGAGAGTGATCTGAAATCAGAGTTCAACAGACTAGGAAAGATAAACCAAGAGGTGGCGGAAGAATGTGTCTCCTTTCTTTCCTTTTTCCTTTCTCTGTATCTCCCCATCCTCCTCCAGACCCCGACCTAGCCCCACACAGCCTCTGCCCCAAATCTACCCACCCAACCAGACGGGAGTAGCGTAATGAACAGGTTTTGCCTTCTGTGCGTGAAGTGGGGACATTTTCATTCCCTGGGAGACCTGTGAAGGAATCAGGCTGAAAAAATGAGTCCCATAAAGATGAAACTTACTGAGTTTCATTTCTTTGTGAAAAATCACATTTTAGGTTCAGATGTTCATTTGTCCAAGCCTTTACAGTATTATTTTGCCTTTTCACAGGATGGAAAAGTTCGAGTCACTATTCTTGCACGGAGCACAGAATACCGGAAAATACTAAACCAAAATGAGGTTAGTTTTTGGTATGCATTTTTAATATCATATATTGAATTTAACTTTCTGTGCCTGATGTGATTTCTTTTTTCCGCTTTGACTTCATATTATTTGCTTTTAGAAAAGTTTAGTAGCTCTGCCCAGTTCATTTGTTGGATTTCTCCTGGAAATCATCAAACCATCCATTGCCAAAGGAGCTTTACCTTCCTGTAAATGTTCATGCGCACCAACTCAGAGTGGAAACAGAGACAAAAATTGTCTCTGAGTCCTGCCTTTGCTGCCATGGATGGCCAGACATTCTGTCTCTGGACAAACTAGCCGCAGAAAAAAGTGGGAGAGTATCTTTTGGAGATGGTTGATGGAGCTTGGCCATCCTGTGGTATCCAGCAGCAGATTCAGTTGGAAAAGTGTCCCTCCTTTACATATGTGTCTTAGAAGCTGTTCCCTTCTTAGGCTCTCTTGACTCATTTCAACAGTGTCAATTCATAAATTGTACTTAATCTCAATAAGATCACCATGGAAGGCCTCTCCAGCAGCATGACTGGAAGATGTCCTTGCAATAGTAAGATGTATTCTAATGTGGATGGATGGCTTCTGGAAGCCGGGAAAGGCCACAATTCTCCCCTAGAGACTCCAGGAATAGAGCCCTGCCTACGTCTTGATTTCATCCCAGTGAGACTTCTCTCTCACTGTATCTGACTTCTATCCTACAGAACCGTAAGGGGATAAATTGTGTTGTTTTTAGGTGCTAAGTTTGTCCTAATTTGTCCTAAAAGCAAATAGAAAACAAATACACAGGGAGAGACATGACCTGACTTAGTTATTTTTAAATCACTGTGACTGCAAGAGGAGGAGCAGGCAGATTGATTAAGAGCGTGTGGCCCCGGTAGGAATTTAGATGAAGGCGATGATGGTAGGGATGACAGAACAAATGGTTTCAAGGTATAACGTGGAGCCTGGGGCACTTACTGCGGGATGTACAGTCAGGGCATCAGGGAAGGCCAGGAGGGGTGCTGAGAATAAAGTGTGGACTCCCAGGCAATTGGCTAGAGCAGTTCAGTGGCATTGAGATGGGGAAACTTACAGTAAGAGGGAGGTGAGGGACAGGGTTTGAGGGGTAGAATGTTAATCTGGGCACCTAACAGGGTGATCAGAATTGTGTGATTAGCATCTCTTCTGGAGACACATGGATTAGGGAGGGCATGAACATGCGGTGTTGTGAGGCATTGATTGATTGTAAGCTATGTGGGTGGAAGAAATGAGCAGTGTGTGCATGTGTGTTTTAAAGACCAGGAAATAAAAATGTATCAAGTGGTGCAATGTTGGGGTAGACGGATGGGAGGCCTCATAACCAGGCAGATCAGTAGTCCCTGTTGGCAGAGGTAACATGTGTTGAGTACACTTATGTGCCAGGTATATTGCTGTGTGCTCCCCATACATGTCCTCCAGCTCCCCCAGCAAACCTGTAACTGAGGTATTTCATTCTCTGTTCTAGACAAGGACACTGAGGCTCAGAGGTTAAAACACATGGCCAAGGCCGCCCAGCCAGTGTGCAGAGTAATGGCGGGTCAGCGCAGGGAGTCAGGGTCTGAGCCTGCTTCTTCGGCAGAGCGCTTCCCTGCTCTAACACAGCCAGACCTTAGAGGAGGCTGAGCCACCTTGGTTTTGGATCCACTGGGAAGGGGCAGGCGAAGGGACAGCATCAGCTGCTGGAAAGAGATCCAATAGAAAGGTGGCACCAGGGGGTGCTGCACTGCAGCCATTGGCCTTTTCAGATCTGGTCCCACAGATTGCCCAGATGCTCTTAGCCAAAGGTGGAGTTTGGGAATTCTGGCTCCAACTCTGAGCCAAAGAGTGCCCAGCTGGCTGCTTTTCTCCCAGGATTGGCATCACTTGGAAGGGCAGCTACCACACAGAGAAGAAATCACCTTTTCCCTTCCCTTGACTTGTGCATAGATAACAAAACCCAGATGCCCTCATTAAACGATGATGTATGCAGTCCTGCCCAACCTCAGGGTTGGAATAATCGTGCCAGAACGGACATGGCCAGCTCTCTGGTATGACTAGAAATTGTGAAAAAAAAGTACACTTCCCACAGGACCCTCAGAGACACATGATTCCTCTTCTATGGGCCCATCTGATTACAAGAGCGGCTCTCGTGCCATCTGATTAATTCTCCCCTGGAAAATGGGATTCTCATCATCTGTCCTCACTCCTCAGCTCCTTGATATAAGCAGTGTCTCTGTAGGAGTCCAGGGACCGTCTAGTGAGAGAAACTTTCATTTTATGAGTGTGTGTGTTTGCGCGTGTGCGTGTGTAACAAGGAGGAGGTTGGATTTTGGCCACTGCATGTTTCTTTTTATAAGCAGGAGAGTGGAGTGCACTGGCTAAGAACACACGTTCTGGGATCAGATGACCTAGATTTAATTTTGGCTCTGCCATTTGCTAGGCAGGAGATCCTGGGAACGTTATGGAACTTGTCTGAGCGTTCATTATATCATCTGTAAAATGCGGATAATAATGGTACTTCTGTGGTATGATTTTTAAGAGTATTAAGTGACGTACACCTGAAGCAGTTAGAAATGCCAGCACAATTTAAATGCACAGTCAGTGATGCCTCCCTTACCATAGCTTGTCCAGCGTATGCCACGAGTGCCACATAGCAATGGAATCTACGTGTAAAAATTTTTGAGGAACAGTGATCCCCAGTGTTGGCTTAAGATGACTTAATCGCGAGGGGCATAGAGAGCCATGGCGATGTTTTTGGTGATTGATTCATCGTGCTTAGTTGCTTTCTGTTTGCTAAAAGAATGATTTTTCTCTGTGTAGAAATGTTGAAAATAGCTTTCTGCCAAGAACTTAGTATTTTCAGTGGATGAGCTTCCAAAGCACTCAGGTTTGTCTGAAATGACATAATGGATAGGAAGAAAATTCTGGAACAAAGTAGGTGCCCAATGAGTATCTGATGAAATCTGAGGGACTATGCGGCACGTGGTGGTTACAGGAGCCGACAGTCGGTGTGCCTCTGTGCTGAGCGCTTTGCTCCGTGACTTTTCTCCTTTCAGCCTCGTAACCACCCAGTGCAATTTCAGGGGGGGGTAAAGTGTCTGCCCTAAAATGCAGGGGGTGGAGCCTGCAGTTGAAATCAGTTAAGGGTTAAAACAATAGACTTAAATGATACTTAAGGCTTGAAAAGCATTTTATGTGAAAAATAAGAAATTTGAGTACTCAAAGGTAAGTAAAACAGAAGAGAAGGATGGCAAAGAAATTCTAAATGTTTCTGGTTTTTTTCCCCAGCTTGTTAACGCACTGAAAACAGTATCTACATTTGAGGTCCAGATTGTCGATTACAAGTATAAGTAAGTAAGAACCCATCCTTGGGCAGACAGTGTCCTCTTCTGCTTGGATGAGTTACTAGGGGTTAGGAAGGACTGTTCGAGTAGGAGCTGTTGGCATTTGTAGGCTTGGAAGGGACAGGCAGGCACCATCAGTGAACGAAGAGAAATGGGCAGGTGAGGACCCCAGGCGCAGGGGGCAGGGGCGCTCCAGCTTGTGACACCATCCCATTTTTTGAGAAGTCATGAATCTTGATTTTCACTTGAACTTTCTGAATTAAAAATTTTTTACTGAAATATAGTTAATTTACAATGTTGTGTTAGTTTTGTGTGTACAGTAAAGTGATTCAGTGGGAAATGTGTATATATATACATATTCTTTTTCAGATTCTTTTCCATTATAGGTTATTATGAGATATTGAGTAGAGTTCCCTGTGGGGCCTTGTTGATTATCTATTTTATATATAGTAATGTGTTTCTGTTAATCCCAGGCTCCTAATTTATCCCTCACCTCCTTTTCCTCTTTGATAACCATAAGTTTGTTTTCTGTGTCTGTGAGTCGATTTCTGTTTTGTAAATAAGTTCGTTGTATTATTTTTTAAGATTGCACATATAAGTGATGTCATGTGATATTTGTCCTTCTCTGTCAAAATTTCTGAATTTTTAAAAGTCAGCAACTAATTCCGAATTTAAAAAAAATGTAGGCCTCATTTGCCCTGCTAGTTTCCAGGTTTAAACTTCTGACCTAAGATTATTTATACGAGAATAATTTGAGGTTCGTAGAATAATATGAGGTTTCAAAAAATCTTACCAAATATTTGCGTCTCTTTTAAAATTCTGACACAAAAAGAAAGCATAGAAAGACAGAATCTGCCTGTTGGTTACTGTCCGGGTAACCCCTGTTGACACCAAACAGTGATGCTGTAAAGGGACTTTTTCCTGGTTGAAAAAGTCAAGCGCTGTAGAAAAGCGCAAAAGGAAAATTAAAACTTTTCCCTCTCTCCTTCGCCTACCCACAAGCATAGTCTTGTTTTCCAAATTTAACACGAGGAACAATTTTTTTCTGTGTTGAAAAGAAAGGTCTACATGTACCTGCATAAGGGTGCCTAATACAGCTGGGTTCCAGCCTGTTGGTCAGCACTGGAGTTCTGCTCTTCATTCATCGTGCATTTGTTCATTCGTGTGACCAAGCATACCTGGTACCCACCCTGAGCCTGTCCCCAGGCTTCGCGGCACAAGTGCAGTTTTGGATGCCGCACGGCTCCTGTCCTGAGAACTTCAGACCCTGAATGCAAATAAATGACAGTTACAAGAACAACTCCTGTTATGGTGACTCACTGTCATGCTCTACTTGCTTTGTCTCATCTCCCTCTTCTGAGAGTCTTGTGAGGTAGCCGAAGCCATTCCTGTTTGACAGGTCACACTGCGCCGTGGTGACCACCCTCAGTGGAGGCAAGAAGAGGGCCGGGCATCAGGCTCAGAGAACCCAGGAGGGCACCTGAGGCTCTGTCATGGACTGGCTTTTAAGGATCCATAGGGATTTCCCACATGAAGGGAGAATGACAGTAAAGTTTAGGACCTTGCCAGTCTAGGGGGCACAGTAGTGACATAACAGCACGGAGGTTTGTGAGTCCTGATCTTCAGGCATTTCCCATGGATGGTACCTGCAGGGGTGTGGTCACCTGGACGAACGCTCATCCGCCCCTCACTGGGTTAAAATTCCTGGAGAAACTGTTGGCATTCCTGGAGAAACTAGGGGAGAAACTCATGCGACACCCACGTGGTGCCTTTGTCTTCCTTTCTCTGTGTGGGGTGTGGGGTTTCTGTCCTGCTGTGAGAGGAAGCTGTTTAAAGAGAAGATGCTGACTAAGAGGGAATTTGTTTTCCCTTCTTAAATGCAAACTGCTCTTGGTCATTTATTTTCTTTTCACTTTGGGTGAGCGAGACTGGGAGATTAATTCCATTATGTTTGTTCAGAATGTTATCCTCACTCCAGTCTGTCTTCTAAGCCTCACTTGTCAGTGAACTTTTTTGGCACTGATTTTTGGTCCAGAGTTTGCACATCTTTTAATGTTGAATTCAGAGACCACTTTACAGTCCCAATGTGCATAAAATTGTGGATTCATCCGTTGCAGAGGCAGGAAAATGCCCTCCTGGCATCCGAGATAATTTTAGGGGTACCCAGATGGCAGTTGAATAACTCAAATCATGCGGGGAAGAGTTTATTTTATTTAAAAAAAAAATCTTGTATGATCTTAAAGGAAAGAGTTTTCAATTTGGTGCTAATATCCCATAACATCTCTTTAAAGCTTGCATAATTTCACTTTTTCATCAAGAGAGAGCGAGCCTCAGGCTCAGAGCTTTGCCTCACACTGTTACATACCTAGATTGGAATCATGCTTTTCAGTGTGATTATGTCTATTTTTATACTTTTGTTTACATCGTATGTCACTGTTTTCCACTGAAGACAGGTATAAAATTTTCCTTTTAAAATAAGAACATGTAAGTTAAAAAAAGGTGAGCTTAACTTAGAAAAAATGTTATTAAGTAGTAACGTTGTTAATTACTGGAGTAGGCTTGAAATTGGAAGGAAAAAAAAACCCATGGTGGAATGTGATTTAAGTTGGCAAAGACACTTGTATAAACTTTGTTACCTTGAGTCATGAGCTTCCTCAACTTAATACTTACACTCTCCTCTCCTTCTTTCTTTTGTTCTTTATATTCACAGGGAGCTTGGGTTTTTAGACCAGCTAAGGATCACGCATAACACAGACATATTTATTGGAATGCATGGGGCTGGTCTTACCCATTTACTTTTCCTTCCAGACTGGGCTGCTGTGTTCGAACTGTAAGTGTTTGGGGACAGTTTTACTTTGAAGCAGCGGATGATGCTTTTGATGCACACTGAGGCTTTCATTCAGAGCGTCCAAAGGCGTAATAGTTAATCATGACAAAGAAGTCACATCATATAGGCATCTAGAAAGAAAAAAGGACCTAAAACTAAAAATGTGAAGTTTGCAGCCTGCTACCGCACGGGCAAGCAAATATCCCCTTCCTCCCCGATCTCAGCACGATGCGGGAGGTGCGAATCTGTGGTTTCCTTCCTCTGAGTGCATTCCTATGTGCCTCTCATGCTGCAAGCGTCTCTCTGCAGTCAGTGTAATTATTGTGTTAAAAGGGACCCTGTGTGTTGTACACCCATGTTCATGGCAGTATTATTCGTAGTAGCCAAGAGGTGGAAGCAATCCACTTGTCCATTGACTGTTGAATGGACAGATGTGTGTGTGTCCAAAACATCCAATGGAATATTATTCAGTGTTAAAAAAGAAAGAAGTCCTGTCACGTGCTGTGACAGGGATGAATCTGGAGGACATTATGTTAAGTGAAATAAACTCCTCTCGAAAGCATGAATTCTGTGATTTCACTTCCGTGAGGCCCCTGGAGTCATCAGATTCATAGATAGAAGTTGAATGGCGTTGCCAGGAACTGCAGGGAGGAGACACTAGGGACTTAGTGTGTAGCAGCGTTAGAGTTTCTGTTTTGCAAGCGGAACGAGTTCTGGTTACACAACCATGAGAATGTACTTACTGCTGATCTGTACATGTAAAAATGGTTCAGATGGTAAATTTTATGTCCTGTGTTTTCTGCTACAATTTAAAAAAAGGAGAGTTTGAGTACCTCTACATCTCATGAAGAACACAGCTCCAAACTGTAAACTGACCACTTTGCCTAGCGCTCACCGCCACATACACAGGGAAACTGAGGCCTCAAGGTGAAAGTAATTTTTCCAGAGTGTTCCTTTACCTCATTGGTTGATTATGGAGACATGGCCTTCTCTCCCTTAATAATTCTACTCTGCATACTAATAGCAGTTACTGTTACCCGATCCCCTTCCCTTGCATCTAAATATCTTGATTTTATGGTTGCACTTTAAAAATGACCCTGACTTGGCATTTAAATGGGAAATTTAGAAAAAAGTTCTCATGAACTTCCAACACCCTGAAGATACGTTTAAAAAAATATGTATGTTGGAGAAATAGCCAGATTGTTGTGGATTCTATTTCAGTTTTTCATTTCTCCCAGGGAAGGAAGGAGGGAAGGAAAGAAATGTAACTGAGAAATCTCAGGCCTTGGAGTTCAGCGGACCTGGGATCAGTCCCTGCTTTGGATGCTGGGTTACCTACCCCAAGGCCACATTCACATGTACAGACACGGGGGGTGTTAAGGGATAATGTCCAGTTCTAGGCCTAGTAAGGGAGTTCCCTCCATTCCTTGATCTATTCTGCTTTTTGAAAGCTAAGGTAATCTAGTTATGGGAATATTTTAAACATAGTCTCTCGGTTTTGTTTACTGTTTATAAAACCTTTTGCAAGAACAAATTTGGGACATGCATTTTTCCCCCCAAAGAGTGGTTGATTGGCCAAAAATCCCAGGCAAAAGTCCTTGTGTCTCTAGGTACAATTGTGAAGATGAGCGCTGTTACTTGGACCTGGCCAGGCTGCGAGGCGTCCATTATATCACTTGGCGAAGGCAGAATAAAGTCTTTCCTCAAGATAAGGTAAAGTTCAATGACCAAACTCACCTTGTGTTGCATTTAAATTGGTTTGAAGTGTCTAATATGACAAACTAACACTGAACTTCAATCCAAAGGTAAACTGTTCTCATCTGGAATCATGACTTGTATTTTATGTTTGCAAACTGGGGGAAAGGGGAAATTAATTACTGTCTTCATGTTGAGAAGACAACTTTTTGAAATTTGGGCCTAGAGAGAACTAGTAAGTTACTTAGAGGAGGGATTGGTTAACTATAGACCTGTGGGCCAAATGTGGCCCACCACTTGTTTTTATAAATAAAGTTTTATTGGGACACAGTCCTACTCCTCTGTTGGCGTGTTGTTGATAGCTGCTTGTGCACTTCAGCGGCAGGTTTAGATAGTTTTGGTGAAGACTATGTGGTCCCCAGAGCTGAAAATACATATTATCTGGCCCTTGACTGAAAAAATTTGTCAAACTCGGGTATAGAGCATAAATTAAAATAGTTGCTTTGGCCAAAGTAAAATAATTTTCTTCTGGTTTAGAAAACCATGTGCTCAGTGGCTTACAAACTTGTCTTTTGCTCTGTTTCTGCAGGGCCACCACCCAACTCTGGGGGAGCATCCAAAGTTTACCAACTACTCTTTCGATGTAGAAGAATTTATGGACCTTGTCCTGCAGGCTGCAGACCATGTCCTACAGCACCCAAAGTGGCCGTTTAAGAAAAGACGTGATGAGCTGTAAATGTGTTGAAGCTTTTTGAAAAAAGGGAGTGTTTGCACAGTCCCCCATCCAGACTCACCTCACAGTTAAGTCAGTAAAGCAGCCTGTTATTTCCTAGTCCCTAATTACCCTTTTTTAAATACCAAAACATGCCTTCAGGATATTATTTACGTGTTTTATAGTCTTTAACTGTTTCATGTGATTTTTGTGTTATTGCTGTTTATCAAGATACTGTTTTTGCACTGAGAACTTTCTATAGTTCAGAAATTGGGCTTGAGCTCGCATGTGTAGTTGAGCCTTCTTCTTAGGGATACCAAAGTTTGCAACCATCTTAGCTTTAGAATTTGTAAATGTTTTTATTGAATACCATGGGATGGTAATTCTAGGGGCTTCCAACGTATTTGGGTAAATTCACGACAACTTACTTATTTGCTACGATTTGTTCATAGCGCTGTTTGTGGTAAAAAAGGAAAACATGCCAACACACATGATTGTGGTTCTCAGTACCAAGCTCTAGGGATCAGTGTTCTATACAGGTCTGTTTTCCTCTGTCAGAGTCCAAACTAACTCCCACTGAATTCTCTGCTGTATCTTTTTAGTGAGTACTAGGTGATGTGCATCAGGGACCTGAATACAGTGTGTGTCACGTTAATTCACATTCACATGTTTCATATGCAGATCATGTTTTCCCCAAATGTAACAACCACATATGGTAAAAAACAAATGAGAACGTTCTGTAGGACTGTTTTTATACCTTCTAGCTGCTTTCCGCTGGTTCCTTCTCAGTCATGGAGAGGATTCTTATATCAAACGGTGGTTTCATTGCGCACGTATTTGTAACTGCAGATTCCAGTGTGTCTGCATCGACATGTTTTAGCGTGGAACTATTCCAGTCTTTGATTTTTGCAAACTTCAGATTAACCACAAGAAGGAAATTTTTTCCCTATTAAAAAAAAAGTAAAGACCAAAAAAAAAAAAAAAGGGAGTAGAGACATGTGAATTATCCAATTCAGAATGAATGAGAAGCCATAGGAGAGTGCGTTAATTAAAAAGTGTATCTGAAAAGCAGTCCCACTCTTTGAATGGGATTCGTTTCTCCCTGTTTATGGACTTCTCAGTTTAGTGTTGAGAAACAATGGCTTGGTTTTACTGCAGAATGTGACGTTTACATTTTCTTAACACTTGAGTAGTCTAATACAGAGACTAATGACTTATATTTTTTTTAAGTAGAGGGTTTAACAAAGCACAGCAGAGCTAAGATTTTTTTAAAAAATGTTTTAGAATTGTGGGGAAAAAAAATGCAACAGAGAAGTGACCCGAGAAACATAAAATATTTATTATCTGGACCTTTACAGATAGCTGACTCCTGCTTTAAAGGATTATAGACAGTCTTCTAGAGTTCAGGAATATTTATTAAATATCTGTAAAGGGGATAGTGAATCACTGTAGAAATAGCTTTGATCTGCGATCTTAAAATTGTTTAGAAAGACTTAGAACGTATGAATTTTGAAGGGGGCAGTGTTACTGCTGTTCTCTGTCCAGAGTACGGAGTCACCTCTGAGAAGATAGTTCCTGTGAAAGGAATTGTCTAGCCCATGTTGCCCTTTCAGTCAGAGAGACGTAAACATCTGAAAAAGGAAGTTTCAATGTTTATCTTCTTACCTCATTTTAAGAAGCATGTGGCAGTGTGATTCTAGAGATGATCGAGAATTTCAGACATTGAGAACAATTTCCTCATAAAATATATTTGCATATTTCGCATTTAAAGAGAGAATACGTTTTGTAGCAACAAGAGAATATGGTAGACACTTAATGGAATTTGTTTTTATCAGATTTTTTTATGGGAACAAAAGGTATTCAAATTATTATAAATTTAAAATGTAAAGATTGCTCTTTTTATTCAGTCTTTGAAAGAGATACATTTCACTGTACATTTTTGGGTGTGGCTTTGGAATAAATCTTTTTATATCTTCTTATTTGAATACCGGACTGTTTTCGGGATTTTCTGTGTCTGAATGTCATATGCTTACTTTTTCAGGGGCAGTCTGGTAGCTCTCAGTGATAAAAATTGAGTGGCTCACTGTTGAATACAGTTATTTAGCGGTTTGTTATAGGGTGCTTTCAGAAATGTGATGTTGCTTAATCCATACAAAAGCGACATTAAAGTTCCCATTTTTTAATGTGAAGAAAGTCAGATGCTATCTAAGGGACTTCCTTAAAGATTACAGGGCTTCCAGTACCACATCCATAGCCCTCCATTTATTCACACACTCACTGAGTCAACACTGATTGAAGGGTTACTGTGTACAATTATACTCCAGATTCTGGGCACACAGCAGTGGAAAGAGCAGAAGAAAGTCCTTGCCCTCTTGGACCCTGCGTTCTGAAGGTAGAGGAGACAGATGTTAAACAACATAAACAAGTAACATACTGTGTGCCATATATTGATATGTTGGATGGATAAAACCAAAGCAGGAAGAAGGGTTGTGGAACTCTGGGGTGAGGTGGAGTCTGACCCATTTGGGTAGAGGGTCAGGGCAGTCCTCACTGAGGTCGCATCTCAGTCAGGATTGAAAGCAGCTGCGGGAGGAAGCAATGTAGATAACTGGGCAAAGAGCATTCCAGGGAGGTAGTATGTGCAAAGGTCCTGAGGCAGTAGGATGCCTGGTATGTTGGAGGAACAGCAAGGAAGCCACTGCAGCTGGAGTAATCAATGGGCAGAGGAGTAGGAGATAAGGTCAAAGAGGTAGTGGGACTAGGGTGCAGATGGCAAGGCTCTCATTCTTTGTGATGAGATGGGAGTCATTGAAGGGATCTCAAACAAGGAATGACCTGACTTCCTTTGAATAGGGTAACTCTTGCTGTTATGCTGGGAATAGACCCTGGAGGAATGTCTTAGGTCGTGTTCTCGGGAAAACATGCTAGGATAGAGATTCGTATGCAGGTGTTTTTATGAGGGAAGATGGTAACTTTTAACACCTTGGAGGAGGTAAGGGGCCCAGACTGGAGTAGAGAGAGAAAGGTAGCAGAGGAGGCCTCCATGGGGGAGCTGCAGAGTCACTGCAAAAAATAAGACAGGAGATCCTTATGGCAAAGAGTCACTGAGTACCAGCCGTCCCCTTGGGGTGGTGTCACCCTGGGCAGGGCAGCTCCCTTCAGCTGAAGGCAGTTCCTGGAGAAGAGCTGGGCTGGGATCCATCAGCAGCCAACATTCCCAGCAATCAGGACGGTTGCGGGGCAGGGGGAAGGATCTCGGAGACCCATGGCAGCATCCACAACGGGGCCCGGCTGGGGCCATTCAGCTTGGTCCTCTCTCTTCTGCTGCCTGCCAACTGAAAATTCGATCCAAAGGCCTCATTTGATTCTGATTTTGTATGTTTCAAAACCTGCTGATAGATGACACTGTGCACTTCATATGACAGAGGCTGGAGTGGGCTTTGTGCGCCATGAGTGTGCGCTCTATCTCATTTTATTATTTGTTGGTTGCCCCCACCAATGCCCACTCTTTTAAAAATGTAAAAAATCACTCTTTGGGATACTTAAACAGAGAGCAGAGTGGTTAAGGAACTTGTCTAAAGCCACACAGCTAGTAAGTAACAGGTGGATTGGATAAAGGGCTTTCTTTGTAAAGGAATTTAAACAGGGAAGGTAATGTAGGAACGAAGGAAAGAGAAGAGAAATTGAGGGGGAAAGAAAATAGAATATTCCTGAATTTAGGCCCTTTCTTGTACTTACGATGTAGTTTTCTCTGAAATATAGTCACTGAAGAGAATTTGAAAAATACTCGCTCTTTCAAAACCAGGAGCATGTAAGCAAATCAGCTCAGGTATGACTGATTGCCTTGGAGTCGTTTAAAATAACCTATTCCCAACCAAGGGCTCCTGCCAGACTCTTCAGTACCGTCCTCCTCTGGTTAGCTTATTGGGGCATGGCAAAGGATGTCAGAAGCACTCTTGTCATGGGGAGAGTGGCTTAGAGAGGGGCAGTCTATGTGGGGGCCCTCGCTTTCGACGGTAATGCACATTTTGACCACGAGGTGGCAGTCAAGCCCTTCCAAACGGGCCTCTGAGCCCTGAAGCCCGGCTGTAATGTAGATTTCAGACATCTGAGTACCAGGAGTAAGGCTTTTGCTTCTTTGTGTGATTTAATTGTTTTTCATTTCTGATTTGAAGAAAAGTGGAAATATTATTATGGATAGTTTTCAGATATAAGTGGAATTACTTAGCTGCAGCCAGTTCCTGAATCCAGTGTAAAACTCCTGATCGTCTTGTATGAAGAGCATTTGGCCCTGGGAAGATGCCTTAGTGACAGAAGCTGTTCAGTGGCATGCATCCTCACGGACGTGCAAAGGAATTTTCTTGGGAAAAGAGCTCTATTGTGGAATCTATAGATAGCCCACTATCTAGCCCCTTGGTCCTTTTGGGGAGCTAAATTCTTTCTTATTTTGGCTTTATAGGTGAGATTGCATATGCAATTGCTGTTATCATTTAGTTTATCATATAGTTTGAGAAAACCATAAGCAGAGGAGTTCACTGAGGTCTAGGTGTCCCCAAATGGTGCAGTGTTAATTAAGGAGGGCTTTTCAGGGCAAACAAAGGGGCGTTAATATTGAGTCTTTACCTGGATCTGACCTCCGGTGCAGTCCTCCAGTTATTTGCCGCCAGTTATTTTTCACAACGATAAGTTGCAGAATTTTGGGATGTTTTTGCTGAGAGGGGCCTTGGGGAGCCTTTATGGCATTTGCACATTCCTCAGTGGTTTGTTGACTGCCTACCAGTCGTAGGTAATTCTAGACCAAGAGAAAACGTTCCTGAGGGAAGCATGTCTTGTAGACCCAACGGTTCAGCGATGGAAATCAGAAGGCCCTGGCTTCTCAGCCTTGCCGCACAGAAACCACACCATCGTGGGATTCTTGCTTAGCCTCCTGAAGTTTCCATTTTCTTGTGAACTGGTGGCAGTGTCTATAAGGCAGGGTAGACTTAAGGATAAAATAAGAAAATAAAGTCACACATTGAGGGCCTGGCACATAGCATATGTTCAGTAAACGCTGCTATTAAACTGTGACACATTGAACTATTATCATTGGAAACTCTAGCACCCGGGGAGCATTTAAATCCTGATCTCCAGCCCTCTCCCCAGGCCAAGTTAATCAGGATCTATAGGGGTAGCGTCAGCTGACTATTTGGTCCAATGTCCCCAGGTGTTCGAGGCACAGGTGCTGGGACCTCCTGCTCTAGGAGAGAGTGATACAGCTGATGGCACTAGATGGGTCATGGGGTCTCAGTCAGCGCTCGTCAAAGTCCCTCCCACCCAGTGGGGTGTAATTAAGATGTTACGTAGAAGACGGTTTACTAGGGAAATGCTGCCTCAAGTTGAGTAGCATTGTTTCTTGCAGGGTTTCTCCACACCTTTGATACACTGATGCGCATTGTGCATCTCTAAACAGAAAGAGGTAGTATGCACTGTTTCTGAATTCTTTGGGCCACTGGATCTTTTTCTCAGGGAGCGTGACTATTGGTGATGCACTAATGCCCCTCCAGGCAGCCTGCCCTGAAGTGCTGGCCACGGTGGTATCTCCCTTCTGGGGAATGAATGGCTACCAGACAGTGTTTTGGGCATGAAGTTGCTCTGGCTGGCTGCACCTTATTTGTGAGTTAAATCAGCTATGCTACCTGATTACAGTAGATTGGAGCAGGGATCAATAGCTGAAGCACATTCTATCCAATCAGGAGGTTGTAAGATAAAGGGTAAAGAAATGACCCACGCACATCCCTTCAGCAGGGACATTTGGATGTGAGATGCACAGAGAATGCCAAAGCTCCTTGTACTGAGACACCAGATCTGAGCTACTGGTGCTTATTTTGGACCAAATTCAGTTAGGAGCTACTCTTCAGTTATCCACGGGGCCACCTGTGCTTTCAGGTCGTGCATTGGATTACTTCTTCCTCCCTGTCTGAAAAAACCTACCTAACGCAGTCCTGCCAGCACTCCAGGTGTGATTGTCCCCGCACTGCACCATGGAGGGGGAGGGGCTGGAGGACGTCCTCCAGGTTTAATGCCATCCCGCTACCCTAATATGTTATTGCCTCTGAGTCGAGGTCTCTCAATCAGCAGGACAACAGAAGGTAAAAAGTAACGGTAGTTTCCAGAAAAATCTGTAATGTAAATTGCAAGAACACAAATCTTTAGAAGTACCTATGGTCTTAGGTGGAAATTCAGGCTGGGCACAGGGTTAAATAAAGGTGGCAGAGAAATCAGGCCAGTTTGACATGAGGTCATTGGATGAGGAATCAGCAGATAGGGGATGGAGTTAAAGGTGACGGTTACAAGTCCCAGAAGAAAACCTGTCCTTCAAGTGGAAGAGACATGTAAATAAAGCCGATGATGAGAGTGGAAGGAGGAAGACACCAGACACACGTTGAACAGGCCAAAGGGAAGCCAGGAGAGGCCGGGATTCACAGTTCAAAGCTGGCTAAAATAAGGAGGCCGAGGTGGAGGAAAATGGAAACCAAGTCTGCCTCATGCCACAGCAACCCTTCTAGCTGCTAAGGCCGGCAGAAGATGGGGAGGAAAACAAGGAAGCTCCGATTCACAGGAAGAGCTATTCTACGCTGATAGAAAATGTAAATTCTCCGGAGAAATATCTTTGTCTACGCCTCATTTTTCAGAAATGCAGAGGGATATTCAGTAACTTTCAGGAAGAGAATTTACACAAGATGCTTTAAGAAATGTTTATGATTCACCTGGTGAAAATGGGACCAGGGCTTTTTCCTCCTCCAGTTGACAAGGATGTCAATACATCCGCTTTTCTGTGAAATTAAAAGTGAGACGTGATAGGGGAGCGTGTCCTAGTGCCATCCCCAAACTGAGGCATGGAACAGAGATGGGATTTCGGTTCTGCCTGCCAAGTGTCTCTAAGCAAATCAGCTGCCTTTCAGAAATTGCCTTGTGATACTAGCATATTTACTTTTTTACTAGATTGTATGTTCTTGGATGGTCTTGCTTTTGCAATTCAAATAGCCTATTGAAAAAGAGTTTTATGGTGGCTGCTACCTGGCGCAAGCAATCAATCTGGGGGACGAGGGGATAAAAGTAATACGCAGAAAAGGGCGCCCATTCTTTACAGCTTTGCATTCAGACTAGCAAGGAGGGCCAGCCACTGGGGAAGAGCTCATGTTCTGCTCTTATTTGGTCTTTTTGCTTTTCCTTCTTTAGTTCTTCTTTTTCCTCTTCTTCTTCCTCCTTCTCCCAGTATTAGCATTTGAAAGTCTTGCTTTCAACAGAAAACAAACTTAAGGTTACCAGGGAGTAAAGGCGGTGGGAAGGGCTAAACTGGGAGTTTGGGATTTGCAGATACTAACTGCTGTATATAAAATAGATAAACAGCAGGTTTTTACTGTATAGCAATACCTTGTAGTAACCTGTACTGAAAAAGAACACGAAAACGAACGTATGTACGTATATGTATGACTGAAACAGCATGCTGTGCACCAGAAATTGACACAGCATTGTAAACTGACTATACTTCAATTTAAAAAAGTCTTCCTTTCAATTAAAAAATACAATTAAATTTTAAAAAGTCTACTTTCTTGGTGGAAGGAAACTGCTCCCAGCGGCCAGGAATCCTGCAGAAAGGTCTGGACCAGCTGGTCGGTAGTGAACAGCCTCCTGGTCTGAGTGATCAGCCACAGCGGTGAGATTTTGAACTTCCTCTGCTGGGCTGTCCCTTGGAAAAGGACCCACGGAACCTGTGGGTAACGTCTCCTTCACCCACCCAGGCTTCCTGAGACCCACTGAGGGTCTTCTGCAGGGCAATGATGTTGGGCGAATGGAGCGCTTGCAGTCTTACGAGAAATTAGAGGTTTTGCAGAGCCGTGATGAGGCACGGTGTGGTGGGCAGTGAAAGTTGCAGGCAAAGCACCGACACTCACGGAGCCTCAGTTTTCTCATCCGCTAATGGGAGCTATTAAGGGAATCCACCTGAAGTTCATGGTGGAGCTTTATTTGGTCGTTCTACCTGCAAGGCTCTTTGCTGGGCAAACAGTAGTGAGGAATAAGGGAGACTGATCTTAATCAGATAATCACGCAGGTGAGGGTATATAAGGATAAACTGTGGTGGTGCCCGGAAGGGGAGGAGCAGCTTATAACCGAGAGAGATGCCGGAGCCTGGGTCGTAGAGAGGCTGGGAAAGTGTCTGGTACACAGGCCTCTGAAAGCAGGGAGAGGCGCTGAGAGATGAAAGAAGAGACGGCGGCGGAGGAAGAAGACACAGACCCAAGGAAGCCAGGCCCGTGAGCACCAGAGAAGCCTTTGTTTGATGACAGCTTTCACCCAAAATACCCTGAGAACAGTGGACACAGAGGTCTGCAACCCTGGAGTGCTTGATCCAGCGGTGGGCTGACCATCTAAGAGGTGGAAAACCTTAGGGAGAGCAGATTTACCCCGGACAAAACTTGCAGAAGCTCCAGGCTGTGGGACTTGAACTTTGCTTCCCACTGAGTGGGTTCATCGGTATCACCTGCGCCCCTGACCGACCTCAGTGGCCTGTGTGCTAGCCTGCCTCTCCCGACCTCAGCATCCTCGGCTGCTGCGCCAGGTGTTCAGACCCATATCTCAAGGTTGCTTCTGCTCATTAAGTCCGTGATTGTGGTTCATACACAGAGGTAAGCCCGCAGTTCCGTTGTGTGAGGTAACCAGGGGGCGGCTCTGATGGGAGGGGTGGGGTTCTTCTGGGCCTCACCTGAAAGTCTTCTACAAAATGTGGGCATCCTTAATCCTGAGGGGAGGAGGGATTCATCCAGTGGCTGCAGCGTTTAGGGATGGGCTGAGACTTCAAGACATGCTGGCATAGCTCAGAGTTTTCAAATTACATGTAGGAAGATGACTGCGGGGGGTTGGGGGTGGGCAACCAAAGCTGTGAGTGTTTGTTTCTTTGAAGATATAAAATTAATCACTGCTTGGGGGAGGGGGAGGGGCACTCTTGGGGCAGGTGTTATTAATGATGCTTATTGTTCACCAGCACGTGGTTGAGAAGGCCCCTGCCTGGAAACCAGAGATTTGTCGCAGTGAAGATCCAAGCCTGCCTTTTTGTCTTATTGAGGTACAGTTGATTTATAATATTATATAAGTTTCAGGTGTACAACAATTTTTAAAGGTTGGACTCTATTCATAGGTATTATAAAATACTTGGCTATCTTCTCTGTGCTGTATAATATATACCCTTGAAGCTTATTTATTTTGTATATAGTAGTGTGTACCTCTTAATCCCTTCCCTCTAACTTGCCCCTCCTCCCTGCTTCCCTCTCCCCACTGGTAACCACTAGTCTTTCTGTAAATCCATGAGTCTGTTTCTTTTTTTATAATATTCACTAGTTTATTTTTAGATTCTACATATAGGTGATACCATACGGTATTTATCTTTGTCTGACTCTTTCCACTTGGCATAAGACCCTTCAAATCCATTCATGTTTTTGTACATGGCAAAATTTCATTCTTTTTTATGGCTGAGTAGTATTCCATTGTGTATACCGCATCGTCTTTATCCATTCATCTGTTGATGGATATATAGTTTGCTTCTGTATCTTGGCTATTACAAATAATGCTGCTGTGAACATTGGGGTACATATATCTTTTTGAATTAATGTTATCATTTTCTTTGGATATGTACACAGGCGTGGAATTGTTGGGTCATATGGTAGTTCTATTTTTAGTTTTTTGAGGAACCTGCGTACTGTTTTCCATAGTGTCTGTACCAACTAATATTCCCACCAGTAGTGCACGAGGGTTCCCTTTTCTGCACATCTTTGTCAACATTTGTAATTTGTGGTCTTTCTGATGATTGCTATTCTGACAGATGTGAAGTGATACCTTTGACGTGCATTTCCCTCATGATTAGCAATATTGAGCATCTTTTCATGCGCCTGTTGGCCATCTGCATGTCTTCTTTCAAAAAATGTCTTTTTAGGTCTTCTAATTGGGTTGGTTGTTTGTTTTTGATGTTGAGTTGTACGAGCTGTCTATAAATTTTGGATATTAACCAATCGGTCATAGCATTTGCGAATACGATAGAGAAACTAGAGATTTAACTCATTGAAGGTCCAAGCCTGCCTTTTAAACTCAGGAGAAAAACTCTTTACATGAATGGGAAATGCCTAGTGCATCAGTGTCTCTGTGGATGGTGACCTTTGTTGGCGTTCAGCCTTCTGTCCATCTGGTCCTTATCGTTGCCGAGGGCTCCTGACAAATTTGCATGGTGGGTCTTCAGGCCTTCAGAAGGTGTTTCCTTGTCTAGAAAGTGTTAGATTCAGCCTGTCCCAGGGATGCAGGGATGGATGGTGGTACCTTAGGGGCAGCGGGTTATTTGGGAATATGTATAGGTCCCGTGGTGAGGACAGCGCCGCACTGTTTTGATCTGGGTGCCTTCTTTTTGCCTTGCTTGTCTCTGAGTCAGAGGATTTTTGAGTTTCTGAATTGAATGTGGTAGCAACAAATAGATGCTAAGTCAGAAAAAAAAAAAAAAAAACCCTTATCAAGCAAGAATACTACTCAGAAGGTGCTATTTTGCTGCCATTGTGTCAAAATGTGGACTTATGTCTATTTTTAATTGTGACATGTGGGACACGCACCACCATCGTGGCCGATACTTATCACGTCCCTGACCCCTCACCCTATTCTTCCCTCCACCCCTAAACCCCCATCCCCTTCTTCAGCAAGTCCCCACACCTGACCTCACTTTCCAAGTTTTATCCACCACGGAAAGAGTGGCAGTGTTATTCATCACCCTGAGACATGCTACGCGGAGCCCAAGGATTGTGTGCGATGGTGATGTCAATGGGGACAATTCATTATTCCATCAAGCACTTGGCATGTCAGTCAATGAAAAAATATGTGCTTTAGAATTGACAGCTCAAAATAGTCTTTTCAGCGATTGGCATGCCAAGATCTTGAGAGTATAATGAATTATTCTTTAAACCTTTCATTTCACGCCATCAATTTGACCATAGACTTTTCTTTTTTGGGGGTGTTGGGGGGCAGGACTAAATTATAGAAGTTACCTAAAAAAATAGCAAGCAAAATAACTTTGCAGCTTAGGAAGCAAAGACTGGGGCTATGAGAAGAAGAATTAGACAGAATGTTTCTCAGGAAGGGAGTGAGGTGAACACAGTTACCATTCACAGAAGTCTAAGAAAAGTTACCTGATGTTACCTGACTCTGGGCGTGAAAAATAGTTTATTCTCACTGACCACCTATAGAATGACCCTGAGATTTCACCCTCATTGTCCATAATGAGGCACTGGGAAAATAAGAGATGATTATTCTGTTTTCATGTGATACAAGCTTGCTGCGCAATATAGTTCCTGATTAGTTAGGACACACAGGTGTTTAGGGCAGTCTTGGGTAGGATTTTGAGTTAGGTTGGAAGGTCAGTTTTCCCCAGTTAATCTCTGTACGTGGATTACTTTGCCCATCCTTGCTGTATGGTTTTTCTTATACTCCTGTGGCTAATTAATTCTATTCATTCGTAAGTCTGAGCTCTTCAAAGATCGGCACCCATCTCTTCTCCTCTGAGTGTTTTGAAACCAGGGCTGAGAAACCGCATGGCCCTCTGGCTTTGTGGGGAAGGGTTAGCACGCTGGCATGCATTTTGGGTGACTTCTGAACACGGCACAAAGCATGGCAAGGTTTCAGCTGGTCAAACTGCTGTCATCCTAAAACGTCAGGCTTATTTCTAGGAGCAGCAGCTGCCACAGACATTTTTTTTCCCCTCAAATATCTCTGCTGAATTGCTTGATTGTCAATGGTTATTTTCTGTCCTGTTAAATAATGTCCTGTTGCTACAGCGATGGTCATTTTAATACAGTAACAAAATAACAGCGACGCCAATTTGTTTTCAGGATTGGGTCTTAATTGTTCACCATTGTATGAAAATAGAGAACAGCCTTATTAATCTACGGTAGAATATTAAGCATTTCATTAAAATATTGCCCGGAAAGGAGAGTTACTTCAAATCCCCTCCATGTGTCCTTCACGGCCAGCAAAATGATCTCTTCTGCATTTTTAACCATCAACCTGAAGACAAATCTGGGCATCTGTGACCTTTTAATTTGTACTTCAAAGAAAACATTTCTTAAAGTTATGTAATAAATCAATCATTACTTGCTTAATAATCTTAATGCATGTCTTTGAAGTCAGCAATCCACAAGAGAGGCTGGGATTTTTAAAAATTGACAACTCTCTGGTCACTTGATGTAAACCGTATTTTATTGATCAGCAGTGGAACGTTGCTTGATTTCAGCTGCATATAAAGCCATGTGATCACGGGGAACAATGATAAATGAAGACTACTTTATATGTGTGCATACTTCTATATTGTCTCTGGAGCGCATAGGAGATAAGACTTTTTAATATATTAGTATTTGCAATTTGCAATAATACTAACTCTGCTTTAAGTCTCTCTCATCTTTGTGCATGAACATACCAACAGACCCAATATTTATCTATTTCATGGTTTGTATAATCTTGAAATGACAGTTTTTGCAACCGTATTTTTTATGTATTCTAGAGAGCCATTATTTAAAATGCAAATTTACCCAGGTCCCTTCAGTCCTCTTTTGTCTATTTGCCTGGACTTCCTTTGTTATCTGAAGAATTTTTTCAGCTTAGACATCTTTCAACTTAGAACTAATATCCTAGTTACTTATTATTAGTGCTCTGTTTATCATTAAAAAAAAACAAACCAAAAAACCCCAGCCCTGGATTTTTGTTTCATTTTGTAGATGAGCTTCAGATGACACAGGGGCAGATCTGTTGTTACTTAATGACCAACTGCTGAATTATAGGGTTCCTGATTTGAAGTGTATTTAGAAAAAGCAACAAAATGCAATTAATCTGATAGTAATAGGAAGGGAAGTTAATACTGGCCTGCAGCGAGACTGCTCATTGTAAACAGCTAGCCTGAATAATTTACCGTCACGGAGGCTCACTTCTGGTTCCTAAAAAGGCCCTTGTGTGGCTGCCTGCTCAGTCAGCTTGACCCCATTCCTCTTTGAGAGTTCTGTCCGGACATGACCAAGGTCCTCTCTTGGTCACTAGCACAATGGGGACCGTGGCTCTCTCTGGGCTTTTGTGGGTCCCTCTTCTCTCCATCATGAAGAGCCTCTGAAGCAGAGCCTTAAAGGGCACACCTGGGTTCATCATCTCAGCTCGAGGCTCCCAGCTCTGTGACCTCAGACAAGGCATCGAACCCCCGCGACCACCCTATAGGAACGCCTACCTGGAGGGCTTGCTGTAGGGTCAGCAAATAACCCCTGGCTTATCATAGCAGCTCCAAAGAGCTCGGACCCTCAAAAGGGAGAGAAGATGTGCTAACATATTTGTGTCCTTTTGGGGGAAGGGGCACGTCCCACTTACAGCTCCCAGCCTTGGGTTGGGGTGCTGTTAGCAGTGGCAAGGAACCTCTTCCCTTGCCTGTCTGCTCCGTTCCACATTCCCTTTTCCATCACTTCTGTTCAATAATTAATACTGAAAGGCTTTTCTTTATTGAAACAGTGCTCCCCAAAGGTTTTTTTACATCTTCTCTGGGTTATTTCATTTTCCTTTTATCTGAACTCTTGAGACACATTGAGACAGAATACGTCTTAGGTGTTATTTTCGTCTCCTTTTTATTTCTTATGGAGCTGCTAATGTTCATTGTAGAAATAGATGAAAAAAAATGCAGGTAGGGGAAAACCACTTAAAGGAAACCACGGTACTTATCAATCCAGACTTACTTAGGCTGTGGGCACAACACCAACACTCCCTCAACACGTACACACAGATTGTACACACACACACACACACATACGTTAAGTCTATAGATAAAACCTTTTTCATTCTAAGCTACAAACATAGACATATTCATGCTCTGCGTATTTCTGGGTCAGCTGCTGTTTACTAGCAGGATTTAAAGGACACCTCTGCATTACTATAAAAATACTTCTATCAACATTTTTAATGTCTGCAGTTAATTTCATTAAGCTAATCTCATATTGTTGAACAGCGACTCTTTCTAGCTACTTAATATTATTAAAGGCAAAAATAAATGTCATGCCTTGAATATCCGTACACATCCATCTTTCTGCAGCTGTGCAATTATTTCCTCAGGATAAATTCCTAGGTATGGCACTGCTAGATCTCAGGACACGCACATTATAGATTCGATTATGTACTGTTAAATTTCCATCCAGAAATGCGGTGTTTTTCTTCTAACCCTTCAGCAAATACCTGAGCAGGCACCTACCGCATTCATTTACCAGACTGGCTAGTATAAGTTGGCCGAAGGGTTTTTAAGTAGAATTGCTGAGTAGCTTTTACACAAAAAAACACTGAGAGAATAGAACATATTGGATCCATCTGTGTTTCATATATTGAAACGATTCTAAGCGCTCTGGTTATTAGCAAGACAGGTTGCAACACTGATGTTGTGATGAGAATCATGGCTGAGTAGAAAGTGTCCCCAGCTCTGGAGAGCTGGGCCAGACACCGGGAACTATTGTTTTGATTGAATAGATGTAGTAAAGGAACAGACGCAAACATGATTTAGACAGCCCCAGTGGCTGTCACTTCTCAAACTAGGTTAAGCAAAAAAAGGCTACACAGGTTAACTAAAAGATAACACCATGCATTGGACGCAGTGCCTGGGTAATTGTTTCTTCCACTGAGACAAGTATGCGATGCAGATTACAGAGGTCTAGGGAAAAAATAAACTTGTGTGACAAAGATGAGACATCTGTACCGACCGCTGGAGTGCCCTTCCCATATCCCGATATCTGGTATCTGTAAGCCTGGGTGCATAATGGAACATTTTGCAATTACCTATAAACACTGAATAGCTATCCTGATCAGTGGGCTTGGGTTGTTTGCAATTTTATAAAGACAAAGACAAAAACCCCACCTTTTAATCTGTTAAGTTTCAGACATACACAAAAGTAGAGTGGGTAGTGCAGTGAATGTCCAAGTACCCATGACCCACTTACAATAATCATCAATTCATGACCACTCTTGTCTTATCTAAATCCTCCCGCCTCTGGCTCTGAATTCTTTTGAAGCAAATACTTGACATAATCAGTTTACTCATAAATATTTCCATGTATAAAAAGGTGATTTGGCATACTGGGTCCTAACCAGTTAAATTTCCTGATGTAGCAGTATCAGAATATCTTTGTAAAATATTAATTAGTTGTATGAACTCCACAAAATGACTTGAGTTCCTTGAGCCTGTTCTGTAAAAGAGACGCTAATAATACTTAGACACTGTAGTGGTATTGCGAGGATTACAGGAGATAGCTCAAGATAACATAACATCAAAATGATGGAAAAAATGTTAACTAATCATCATCGCCATTATCATCACTGGAATTCAGATTTTGTAAGCAAATGACATGGGAGCTTTGGAGAGCTGAGTGATGAGATGTAGGGGCTTAAGTGGCTGCGGGGAAAGAAGAAGATGGAAAATGTGGCAAGTATGTCAGAAAAAAAATGCATAAAGCAGGAGAAAGATGAAGACGGAGCATCAGCAGTAATAACCAGTAGCCCAGGTGTGTAGGACAGTGAGGGTGTGGGTCTTTTGACGGTGGTGGCCACATGTCTGTGTCTCATTTCTCGGCACCGGGACAGACACTTGGAGAAGTGAAACGTCAGTGGAAGATGGACGAGGAGACAGAGAACTTGAGTTTTTTAAGTGTTAAAGTCTATTAAAGGTCAAGTCACACCATAGTAATAAATACTATTAGAATGCAGAAGTTGAGCTATATATGGAAATAATTTTTTAAGTCTTGCCTAAAGGGTCCCTAATTTCCAGAAGTGATTGATACTGCAAATTTTATATGTGAGCGATGTGTGCAAGTCATTGTTGGAGTTTACTTTTTTTGGGGATTTGATTGATTCTCTAGCTATGCCAATCTTATTCAGTGAAGATGGTTAGATCATTCCCCAGATAACTTTGAAATCTGGGGCTCTAAGGTGGCTTTGTCCACTGTTACAATCCTGGACACCTCTTTTATTTTTTGATGAATATTGATCACTGTCTCATTTCTTCATCCAAAAATAGCATACAGGGTAATTTCACAATACAAAGCCTCTCCAGATGCTTTTAACTGTTAGGCATTAGAAATGGCTCCAGAGGGGAGGGTATAGCTCAAGGGGTAGAGCACATGCTTAGCATGCACAAGGTCCTGGGTTCAATCCCCAGTACCTCCTCTAAAAATAAATAAAATAAATAAAACTAATTACCACCCCCCCAAAAAAAACCACCCAAAAAACTAAAACTAAAAATAGAAATGGCTCCAGGGACTAACTCTGACAGCCCTTGCTTTTTTTCCCCACAACTTATCTATCCTATGATCCATTCCCAAAGAATTGAATAGCCACAGAGATACTTTGATGCATGAACCCCAGTAAAGGAGTTAATGGCTGATACAGTGTTAACTGGGGCTATTCCTCTTAGGTACCATTTGTAATTAACAGACACTCTAGATACCTTGACTGGAAGGGATGGATAATTGGGACCTTTTACTGGCAATGCCAGTGAGAGAAATATTTGGGGGCAGGAGGGCATTTGGTGTCTTCAGATTGAATCACACAGGAACAAAATTTGTAAATCACATTAAAGAGTTTGAATGTTGTCCTTAACGGCATGCCTCCCAACTAAAATGGGGAGTGACATAATTGTGTTTGGATTTCAGAAAGGTCAGTCTGGATTGTATGGAAGCAAGACAGGAGACAGGGGAGACAGGGGAGAAGTATGGAAGTCCGTAAACTAGGATAGAGGCAGTAAGGATGGAGGGAAGTGGGCCCAGATTAGGAGTTAGAATATGTGGACCTTGATTATCAATTTAATGAGAAAAATGGAGGGGAAGTGGCCAGGGATGATACTCAGAATGCAGATTTGGAAAACAGGATAGGAGATTGTGTCACTTGCTGCAACAGTGAAGGCAGGGAAAGAGGCAGGTTTTGGAGGAAAGATGATGAGTTCCACTTTGGATGTGTTGAATTTGAGGTGCCTGTGAGGTAGAGATACTCTGGTGAGCACAGAAATTTTGGAACTTGGGGGAATAGATGCCACTGGTGTAGAAATGGTGGTTGAAGCCTCGGGAATGGGTACAGATAGGATCAAAGACAGTGGTCGATCAGCAGAGAATACAAGCAAGCACACAGGTGCTGAGCCCTGCCTAGGCTCCTTCTCAGGTTTGGGGGTGAAGCTGCCTCAGATCCTGCAACCTAGCCACCAGGTCAGTATCAGAGTGACCCCTGTGACTCCGGGCAGCATCACACGGAGCACAATTGCTCAGTCAAGCTCCCCCTGAAGTCTTGTCCCACTAAGTTGTGAGGTACAATGCAGTATTTATTTATTTTTTTTTCTTAAGTCACTGAAAAAGTTTAGGGGTTGTTTATTCAACAGTGGAAATCAGAAAGGTCTGTCTGTGCTGCACTCTTTCCTGATCCACCTTGATGAGATGTGATGCCTTCAGTCGAGTGGTCCCTTAAGCCAGAGGGGCCTATAGATTGAACTAAAAACCTGTGTTCTCATCTGTAAATCAAGGATGACAGTACCTGTCCTCCCTTCTTCTTAGATGTATTTTAGGGCCCAAGTGAAATTAATATATGTGAATACTCTTCATAAATTACAAAGCACTCCACAAATACAGACGAATTTAAATAGAATTGTAAAGCACTCTGTAAGTACAGTTTACTTAAGTAGAGTTTTGTTGTGGAAAGTTTCAAGCTGATACTACAAAAATTAAAAACAGTATTAAATAATCAATGTTAATTAGTGTACTTGTAATTTTAAGTTACGTTAGGATCATCAGAAGGGCTTTGATGCTCCCTAAATCAATCTGGAAGCGTTTTTGTTTGTTTGTTTGTTTTAAATCAGTTCTCCCTCTCTATGTGGCATTTTGATTCTTTGTAAAAGGATGAGAGTTGAATTTCGGCTCTTCTCTTACCTTGTGTTGGTCTAAAAGGGCTGTATTTACTTAAAGAAATTGAACAGATTCATTTTGGTCAAGACAAGGAGTCAGATTGGATCCAGATTGACGCACAGGAGGAACAGACTTCCTTGGATGGCTTGGTGCTAGCTACAGCTGACTAGCTGTTAAACATTTGTCACATTACCTCTTTAGTAAATTGAATTACCAAATTAGCATGAGTTGCTCAGCAGTCTGGTGATCTGGTACCAGTTTTCTTCAGGGTAATTGAATTAATTTGTGTAATTTAAATGAACACCAATCTCGCAATTTTTCTGTCACGATGCCTTTGAGAAAGTGGGTGGATGGAGAGTTCAAACTGACTTGTGATCCTTAATAGAAACATAAGGAGAGATGCTCTCCTGGGTTTATCTTCAGTCATTTGACACATGCCTGTAATAGCCAATTCAAAATAAAAGCAAAATAAAGTCACATGTGAGGTAGGGTCAGCTGGGGTGATTCCTGTGGACTAGGTTTCTTAACCTTGGCATTACTGACCACTGGGGACTGGATAATTCTTTGTTGGGGTGGTGGGGGGTATGCTGTGCCTTGTAGGATGTTTAACAGCTTCCCTGGCCACTACCCACTGGATGCCATAGCCCCTCCCACCCCTCAGCTCATCCCAGACCACCAAGAATGCATGCAGACATTGCCAAAGGTCTCCTAGGTGCCCAGTTGCCCCCTTTTGAGAATCATTTCTATAGAGAATAGAGTGTTTCTCCTAGTAGGAAGCAAAAGATCTTTAGCTCCAGACTCCTCCCCACTTGCCATCCCCACCTCCCCAACCCACAGTTTTACACATCACATACATTGCTGCTTAATCGGCCCATCTCCGGCGGTGCTTTCCAGGGCCATGATCTCATGTTTATCTCCTTGATGTTTGACACTGGGCCTGCTCTTCATCAGACCTGCTTGGAAAGTGACATCCACATTTGAAGGTGATCTTTTTTTTTTTTTTTTTTAAGAAAGAAGCCATCCTTTAAAAGGTCATAAAACACTTGGCATTAGGTTCTTAGAGTGTGTGATGAATATTTTAATAGTTAAAAATGTAGCCAGGCAGCAAGGAAATGATTTAATGTTGTAAATAAATCTCTTTGTGGGATTTAATGTGCAAAAATGGACAGCAACGGCTTTAAAAAAATCATTCCCCAAATGATAGGCTCTATACAGTGGGGCACTCTGTGTACTGGACCCCTATCTGGAGACAGTGTTCACTATATCTTAGATGTTGGAGGAAGACACTAAGATCATTTTTTCTCTTAGGACCTCTCTCTCTTTTTCTCAAAAGTCGAAGCCCATAAGGTCAACTTTCTGGGAAACAGGACTGATGTCTGGCCCTTGGAGAGTGTACTCTCTGTTGGACTAATCACATTCTGCTAGTAATAATCACAAATCATAACCTGGAATTAGTGCTTACAGCGCGCCAGGCACGTATCTAAGAGCTGTACGTGTGTGAAAATTCTAATAACTGTAACAGCTAAATCAGGAGCTGGTAAACTATAGCCCCACAGACCACATTTGGCTGCCTGTTTTTGTCCAGCCTGTGAGCTAAGAATATCATTGACTTTTTTTAAGTGGTTGAAACCCAAAAAAGAAATCAAAGGAAGAAGAATATTTCTCGACTCCTGAAAATTATATGAGATTCAGATTTCCAAGTCCATGAATAAAGTTCTATTGGGACACAGCCTTGCCCATTTGTTTACCTATTGCTGCTGGGACAGAGGTGAGCACTTGTGACAGGGACCACATAGCCCACAAAGCTTAAAGGACTTACTATCTGGCCCTTGACAGAAAAAGTTGTCAGACACCCGGGGTAGGTGTTTTATAGAGGGAGAGATTGAAGCACAGAGACGTAGGTCATTCGTTCAAAGTCATGCAGCATATGTGTGACAGAGCCAGAATCTGAACTTGGATAGTCTGGTACTGCAGTGTGGTGACAATAAAACTTGCCAGGACAGAAGTCCTCATTAAAAAAAAAAAAAAAAAAAAACCAGCAGGAACAACTTCCCATAATTCAGCTGTTTTTTAAAAAATTGAAGTATAGTTGAATTGCAGTGTTGTGTTAGTTTCTGCTGTACAGTATAGTGATTGAGTTACACATGTATATATATTCCTTTTCATATTCTTTTTCTTCCTAGGCTATTACAAGGTATTGAATATAGTTCCCTGTGCTCTACAGCAGGACCGTGTTGTTGATCTATTTTGTGTCTTATACTTCACATTCCGTTTGTACTTTGTTTTTGTGTGTAGATCCCCTAGCAGCAATTCCTGAATGAGGAGCATTCCCTTCAGACTTTCTAGGGCTGGGTGTTTGTCGCTCTCCTTTCATGCAGTGGGACTCCTGCCGGACAAGGAGGCGCCCCTGAGGGGCAGCGTCCCGAGGTCTGGGAATCTAGGTGGATAAATGATTTCCTGCCACACGGGCACTCGTGCGGAAGGAAGGAGGAAATGTCAAAGGCAGAAGGACAGCTTCTAGGTATGCAGTAATTGAAGTTTCAATAGTCTATGTAGAACAGTTAGGAACTTAAAAAAAAAAAAAAGAATCTCATCCCCCAGTCTGGCCCAGAATCGGCCCTGCTTCATTCAATTTCTCCATTTCAGAAGATGAAAGGCTGTGTCCGTCTGCCGGGATTTAGCGTCCAGTCCCAGGGAATCATTGTGTTTCTAATCTGATGTTTGGGTCATGACGCCAACCCTGCCGGTCAAGACCAGTTCCCTTTTTTGTTATGTTGTTAAAAGGCCCTGGACCTGGACAGGTTTCAAACAACATTTGGCTCCATAGGGAACCAGCTCACGGGTCTTTGGTTTTATTTTATTCCCTTTGGATTTTAGAGCAGAGTTCATTCCTCTATGCAGAGGGCTGTAATCATTCTCATTAAAAAAGAAAAGAAAAGAAAAAGACACACATGCAAATGAAGAGCAGGGAATGTTCTAGATCTTGACTGGAGTGATGATTCTATGTGTGTATACATTTATCAAAGCACAGCCAACTGTATACTTAAGATCTGAGCATTTTAACCTCAATGAAAAGGGCATTTGAGGGAGAAAAGTACGGAAACCAGATTTTTAATTTTTTTTAAAAGTAAGACTAGTTAATTATAGCACCTGTGTGAGGCTGGGTAAACCCAGAATTACTCTCCAGTAATCACTTCTAATTCTTGAGATTTCTTGAATCCCAGATCAAGGTGTCTCCTTGCGGGAGGCTTAAATGCATTCCCTCTAATTTGTGTTCTGCATTCCTTTGAAGGCAGTTATATTGAGGCCACATAAGGATAACGGATAGTTATCCCTATAAATAGTCAGTGTCAGAAAGATAATCTTTATCTTTGAGTCTCTTTATTATGCCACATTGGATTTACAATTAAATAAAGATAGAAAATCTACCTGGGGTAGGGGGCAGTGAGTGTATTTAGTGCTTATTTCCTCCAGCTTGTGAGGAAAGTGAAATATAAAGATAAAGAAATATGAGTTTAAAATAAAAAGTCTTTGGTTGAAATCATTCATCATGCCTCTGTTGCAGATTTCCAGTCTTAGATATAAATATTTCAGGATCAAGATGCTTTCATCTTGCTGTGCCTTGCAAGAAGGAAAGATTGGAAACAATCTTCCTCAAAGTAAGCAGCTTTAATCATTGTTTCTAAATCAACTAAACTGTGTTGGGAAAAAAAGAAGATGTAAGAATCTTATAATCCCTGGTTTAGTCGTAATGAAATTGTCCAGGCTGAGAAGGGAGCAGATGGATTTTGATTAATTTCTACTAAGACCGGCAAGTATCAGCCTCAATACTCTTTATAAACTTGTCAGGGTAAATGTTGTATAGTCATAAGAGGATGAAGGGAGAAAAAGATATAAAATAAACATGAACGTATAACTGGGTTATGAATAGTTAAGGGGGAGATACTTAAAAACACCATCCTCAGCAACACATCAAAATTGAGAGTCATTGAATCAGGGCAATTTTTTCAGAGACCTTTTCAGATTTAATTCCTTAAAAATAAAAGAGTTTTTTTTTTTTTTTTTTTTTTTTTTTTAAAGAGAGGATTTGTGGCCCTAGGTATCCAGTGAAGCGGACCATCACACATCACAGGCTTAACAGCCAGAAGAACACAAACAAGAGTCAGGGAGCTGAGAAACTGTACCTCAGCTTCGACAGTTAAGATTCCAGGATGATAATTGAAAACAAAGATGAACTTTACCAAGACATAATTTGGAATGAACCTGGACAATTCAGTTGCCACAGTTCATTAGTTTTATGGTTAATATTCAGGGTGCTGAGGGGCAAATTCTCAGCTGCCCCTGTCCTTTTCGGGACCTCCTCACTCTTCCCGTCTGTCAAAGAACCAACTGGCAAGGGGATGCAAAGAGATTCAGAGGCTTAGAGATTTAAATTTGGCATTAACTTGAAATTAGAACTGAAGATTAAGAAGAGGCAAAAGCAAATCTGAGGTGGCATTGGTCCCACATTCGGGTATGAAGTGTTTACCTCCAACAGAAAATCAATAATGCTGTCTTAGGCTTAAAAATGCTTCTGCTGTCTAGCTTTGTCCTCTTCCCTGCATAACTGTACATCGTCTACTTCTCTCCTGCCCGGCTGTGAGGTGGCCACAGACTGCAAGCCGGCTCAGCAAATAGAATCCTAAATAGAACCTTCGGTATCATAAATATTTAGCCAGTGCCCAATGAAAGGCAGTATGAATATCAAAAAAAAAAACTCTCAGTTTTCATTTAAGGAGAAAGCAAGACAAACCCCAGCTTTGCTCTTCAATACCGTGGGAGCAAAAACATGATCTTTTTGAGAACATATAGAAAAAATGTTTCTCCTTCACAGCTATAGGGTGACGTTTTGACACACAGGAACTTGAGGTTTATTAAGGAGGTTTCTGATTGTTGTGTCATCAGCCACTGAAATGCAGTGAGTAACAAATGGATTAGGAATTAACTCAACACCGGATACTTCATTTCTTTCTATTATTATCTTGTTATCATAGCTGTGATTTGGAAATTGCATCTGCTTAGGGATAAAGATGCTGGGTTTACTGTAAGGGAAGCAGGCTGTTCGGGAAATTGGATCCAAGGATCATGATTTTAACTTGATAGTAACCTGCCTTCCTGGGAGCTGCTGTCTGCTTTCTGTCTGTTAAGTATGTAGGTCACAGAGACGGTGTCTTCAAAGTCCTGGCAGAAAACGAGCGCCAACCTCTCCGTTAAACACAGCAAGCTGAGAGCCTAGGGTCCACGATACTTGTCAGAAGCCCATGACAATGTCTTAATCTCTTTTAAAACCAGAAGGAAGAAAGTGACTATAATCCAGCCTGGATTATATTTGTCTTTACATCAATGCAGTCATGAACTAAAAAATTTAATAGTTTTTTATGGAAGAAAGAATTCACAAAGGTAGAATTGCCAAGGCCTGGTAAAAGTCATCACGTGGACCTGGAGCCTGATGGCAAACTCAGAGAGGTTTAACCAGAGAGGATGAGGCGAAGGGGCTCTTCACCTGCTATTTGATACTTGTTCTCTTTACCCCGGCACTGTCACACCTAACGTATCCCTTTGCTCTGGACTCCAAGGATCAAGTAACAACCACCTTAGAATCTGCCAGACTGTAAGAAACTATGTTTATTTTAGGTTTATGTAATATACATTTGCACAGTTGGGTGTCTAACTATTAAGACACAAGTATGTTTGAAGGTAACCATCTTAATAGGGAGAGAGAGAGAGAGGTAGGGGGTGGGCACATACAAAACAATTCCAAGGACTAGATAGGCAACCAGGAGAAGTAAAAGAAAATTTGTAGATGAATCTGTTGAATACTTTGTTTTTTTTTTTTTTTAAAAAGTACAAACTTGCAAAAGAGTTTTAATTAGCTGGAGAAAGGCTGGCATCCACCAGGTTCTAGAAAATGGGAAAATTATATGACATTCCAAATTGCTTATTTTCTAGGTAGTCTTAGAACCAAGAGAAACTGGTTCAGGGTTTATCTGGAGTTTTAAGGGCTAGCCCTCAAATCAGTGAGTACCAGTTACTTCCACATATGCTGCCAAGAAGATGGCTTTTTGTTAATGGCAGTGAAATGGATCATCGAGGTGGCAGGATAATTCTTCCTTAGGAGTTGTGTCTCTGAGTACAACAGAGTTGTTTTCTTGACTATATTTCACAGGTCTCAGAAATTTCTATATCTAATCGACTCATCACTTTTTTCCTCTGCATATTATTAAGGCATTCATTAGCCTTCAATGGCACTGCAGAAGTTGGCTTTGGTTTAAAATTGTGCCCATGGTAGAAGGAATGTTTCTCCAAACCACTTAAAACATTATTAAGCTGTACTCTTTTCCCCCTCAGAATTTATTTAATCTCATTAAACCTAAAAAATGGCTAAGCAGCGGGTAGCATTCTCATTTTTTTTTTTTTTTTGTGAATCAAAACATGAAAAAGAATGCAAGCATTAGGAAGTAATGAATGTTCGATGCACTCTGTATTCCAACTGTTCAGAGTTAAAGCAATATAAAATACTTAACGTCATTATCTCAAATACTTATGATGGGGTTGTTTATCCTCGATAAGAAGTTAATCGGTCATAAATCTGTGTTAGAGTGTAACTGGAAGTAAAAACAGACTGTACCAACCTAATTTGGCTTCAGGGATAAAAAGGAAGCAGATGTTGGAATTAGCATCTTTAAACATTATCCCTCTAAGTCAGCACTGGGAGACCAGGCTGGTTGTGGAATTTTGTATGAGAGGCATTCGATTCCCTCAGCCAAGGTCTCATAGCCTTGACTATATTTTGGGACCTCTAGGAATTTACACAAAATTGTACTTAGAGACAGAACTCATAATGTAGAATTATCCTAACATCCTAGTGCTTACAAAATTGCACATCATCCCTAGATGGGGGACATACCACTCTTCTCTGGATTATTTCAATGTTGGCAGGATATATGTGAGCAGTAATAAAAACCCAGGGCTCAAGTGAGATGGTGTTGCCTGTGTGTTGGTAAATAATTGTGTTGCTGTGGGCAAGTCGTTCAACTACTGTGAACACCGGTTTTCTTGACAGTAAAAAGGCAGTTGGTAGCTGCCTTGTACACTTGGCAAAGTGGAAGGCACTGTGGAAAGGTAAAAGCACTGGAGGAAAAGATGGCATATTTTAAATCAGCAAACTAACTTAAACCAGTGAAATAAGAAATATTATAGATACAACCCCCCAGTACTGGTTTTCTCCATTAAGAACATTCCTTAGGAATTTATCCTAAGAAAACAATCAAAAGAATATATAAGGATGTTCATCAGAGCATTACCAGTGATGGTGAAATACTGGGAGTAACCTAAATGTCCGGCAATAGAGGACTGGCTAACTAGATTGTGTTATAAGGATGTTCAGGAATGCTATACCTCTGAGAATTCATGATACCTTGTTAAGTAAAAAGAAATTGCAAACTACAAAACATAAGATTATATGGCCCTACTTTTTAGTGATACGGAAAATTGTGTGTAGACAAAACATTAACAGTAATGATTGCGGACTTCGTAGAGTATAGGTAATTTTGTAGGGGAGGTGATTTTTTTGTATTCTTAAAGTTTTCTTTATAAAGAACGTACAGTTGTTTTTTTTTTATTAGAAAGATACTTGTGTATGTGTGTGGAATCTTTCTTTATCTCTTGCCCTACCTCACTGGTTCTCAACTGGGAGCAGTTTCTCCCCACTCTCCCAGTAGAGTTTTGGCAATGTCTGGAGTTATTTTTGGCATCAAAATGTGGAGGTCCTACTAGCGTCTAATGGTTAGAGGGCAGGGATCTTGCTAAACATCCTGCGGTGTCCAGCGCAAGCCCCTATAACAAAGAATTACCCAATCAAAATGTCAGTGGTGCCAGGTTGAGAAGCGCTGCACATTTCCATCCTCGGTCAGACTCCTTGGTCGACCTCACACCACTCAGGGGCAGTGGTCTCTCTCGTAATGCTCACCCTCATCTGAGTGTCTTCTTTTTAGACTATCTTCTCTTCCATCCAGCCTATGGATTCTGTATCTCACCTGAAAGCTAGAGGGGAGGCTATCCTACCCCCTACCCCCAATACCCAGTTCAGGGTATGCTGTGGCTTTTTGATATTCAAGAGCTTGGCTTCTGAGGCTCAGAAACCCTTTCAAAACTATTATCTTTGGCTGACTTGGGTTTCAGCAGTCTATTTTGAAACTCACAAGCCATAGCTTCATCTCTTTGTTCTCCGAGTTTTGCTTTGGTATATTTTCCCCTAGGGTTGTAAGCGTATTGTTTATCTGCTCGAATTTGTTGTGGGCGAGGATGGAATGCTGGATCATAGAGTAAAAGGAAGCAAAGGGGATATTTTAAAAATCATCTCAGCACGTGTGTTTATTCCTTAAAATTTATGTCAGCGTGTGCTAATAACCTTACAAAATAAAATGCTGACATGATGAATCATAATTTATTTTTTGTTGCTTTCAAAAAATCTTATTAAAATGTTAGAATATTCTGAATTCACCAGGGGCAAAATCAACTCAGTGGGGAACCTTGTTTATCAAGACTGGGTGGAAGTGTTGCCTTGATGGGGTGGGGGTGGGGGAGTCTCCATATTCAACCTGGCACCCGCTCCATGACAGTCTACCTCATTCTCTGCAGCCTGGCCCTATAGGGCTGTGCTGATTTGCAAGGTTTGTTTAGAGATTCATGTGTAAAAGGGAGAGTTTCTTGAGTTTTTCAGAGTGGGCACCATGTGAGGATAGTTAAACATACACATGGCAGAAAAATGACTGAGTCCTTGAAAGCAAATGATTGGAAGTCCCTTGCATCTTATGGCACCTAGAAGCATGGCGACTGTTATCTCCCAAACTCTGCATCAGTCTCCCTTTTTCTGATGGAGGACAGAATGTACAGAACCTCGAGCAGAGGGAGTGCCCACAGATGAGCTCTTAAGGTTACTTCCTGTGACCCTTCTCTTAGCAGCCTCACTGCCTCCATGGCTTTAATGCATATCGTTAAGAGTCTGATTAGGTGATTTCCAAATCCATGTCTCCAGCCCGGACCTTCCTCTGCTACTTAAGGTTCTGAGGCAACTTGGAGCAGGAGGAAAACATTCTTAAGCTGGAGACTTTCTAGCTTGAAAAAAAAATCACATTAAGAAAGATCAGATAGGTTCTGTGACCCTTAGATTTTCATCTGTAAAAATGGAGAGAATAAAGACCTGCCAATGGAGTTGCTGTGATGAGGACATGAGACAAGGTGAGTAAAAGCACTTGATGTGTTACAGCCATTTCTTACCTGGGTACCCTGCTCACATCACAAAATTTCCAGGCACTGAAACTCCCGGTAAACTGAGTCAGCACCCCCCTGAACTTCTCTTTTAGAGGTGATGTGGTCTCAGAGGCAATGTTTCTCTCCGCTTGGCTCTCCAATTTCTGTAGGCTGGCTTCTTCATAACTTCAGTTGCCCATTGCTTATATTGTCTGTTGTGTCATTTAGTTCAACTGCACCACTTAAAGGCTCACTCTCTTGGGCTCCCATTTTCAGATTCCCAGGGAAAAGTCTGATTGCACCGTGCCATTTTCCCAGGCGGGCCACACAGATCAGAATTATTGGATAAATGGACAGTTCTTGGTTTAGAAGCTCAAACTAATCTAAATAGCTGTTGTCAAGTGAGGGCCCTGGGTAAGGCAGACTCCTGCCTGGGCATTAGTTTTGGTGGTCCAACACTCCTTCTTTTGGAGGAATTTATAACTGTGTGATTATGGTGGGACCACCAGCTCCTTTGCCCAGCCAACCTGGGCACGGGGGTGGGCTTGTGAAACAAGCTGAACCAGATTTCTTTAATTTGAAGCCAAAAAAGAATTCTTGTTGCATTTAGGGTCATTTGTCTGGCAAAAATAAGGCATGGAGCTGTTGAAGGACTTCCTCCCTGCCTTTTTGGAGAAGCCTCCTTTTGGTTAGAGAGAATGAGGCCAATCCATGCGAAAAACACAACAAAATAAACAAAAAACTCTAACCCCCGCCCCCCCCCAAAAAAAAACAAAAAACAAAAACACAAAAAACCCCACAAAAGCCAAGAGATTGGGAAGGTGTACATTCATGCCCTCCCGTGAGTACCAGTATCCAATTACACTTCCAGAGCATCTTAGCTATGTAAACAGACAGTTACCCCTTTTGGCCTATGTCAGTTTGTGTTGAGTTTCTGTTACTTGCAATCAAGGGTTCTGGCTAGCATGCTTCCTCAGAAGGGGATATTTGGCAGGCAGGCAAATTTCTAGTCCTGCACTTTCTTGAAATCCATGGGATTTGAGGTCTACTGATAGATTTGGCTTCCCTGATGGGTAAGTCCCTGATCAAGGGTATTCCAAATGTCAGATGTCCAAGTGAAGCCTTTTAAATCCCACTTTAACATTCATGACCTTTTACTAAATAGTGTTCTTTCAGGGTAGTGGCAAAAAACTCAAGTCCAAAAATAAAAGTCAACTGGCATGTGGTTTTTGTTGCATGTATTAAAATAGGGCAGATGAAAAAAAAAAGTGGGAATCAAATCCAATACTCATTTTTTTCTGCTTTGCCCAAAACTTTGCGCTAGGAGTCTGGGAGAATGAACAGAACTGGAAGTGTGATTACTTTTTCCACTGTTAGTTTGCTACAGTATCAATTTGCATGATACAAACTCAGCACTCTCAGAACCCCAGCACCAAAGATACTGGACTGTCCTCCACTCTTCACCACCATCCTTCTCTAGATTGAGTTTTTTCGGAGGAAGCTGAGTTGGTGAACGGGGAAGGAAGAGATCGTTAGCATATGTCCTCACTCAGTGTGATGTGGGGTGGCTGCCTCTAAGAGTTGCAGAGTTAGGAGGGGAGGAGAACATTAATAATGGAACCAGGCTGAACCCGTGGTGGGATATAAAGGAGACTATAAAACCTGTATTTCCTCAGAAGATCATTCTCATCAGCCTGTCACCTGTCAAGCATTCCTGCCAATAATCACTTCTGTCTTCACAAATGTCACTTCTCTTGCTGATTTTGTTGGGCCTACTTTCCCAATTTTGCCATGTGCCTAAATTAGTGTTATAATATTTTTCTTCAACTGGAATCGCCTTTTAAGTTAATGCTAAGTAGCAAGTTCTACAAAACCACCGATTTGACATTATCACCTAACTTTTTTTCCTAGTATACATTGAAATAAGTTACAACTATTAGAATAATTCTTCTATGTTTTAGCTAAAATCATTTTGCAAACCATCTCTGGGATGCAAACCACATTTGGGGTAAAAACTGGATTAATACATTGTCTCTTAAGTTACTGCACATATATGTTACAAATATGGGAGGGATCACAGTTACAAGCTTTATACCTGGATGTCATTAGAAGACTTCATAAGGTCACTTGTTAGAGTTTAGGTGAGAATCAGTGAATTTTGATGGAGCAGATGAGTTAGAGAAACAAAAATTTCTTGCTTATTATCTTTCTTTCCTGCTAGGCTGACAGCCCTGTGAGGAGTGGGTCTGTCTATCTTGTTCAACAACGTATCTGTGTGGGTAGCAGAGTAGGTCACATAGTAGGTCCTCAATAAATACATGTTGAAGGAAGAAAGTATGAACTGAATAAAGGAGTCTATCAGGTCATCATGGTATTTTTTGTTAAGTTTTTTGAGGTCAGATTATGAATGTCTTTTACAACTGCATCTCCAGTGCCTAGTACTATGTCGAGCACACACACAAATTTTTAAAAGGCTTCTGTTTACATGAAAGTATATCTAGTCTATGTCTGGTAAGCTGTGATACAAATTGAACCACATCTCACAGTTTAAGCTTTAAAAATTTTCCACTTTAGGTTGATTTAGAAGAATTTCCATTAGTTTTGAAATTTTGAAAAATTGTGGTTAAATACACATAAAGTAAAATTTACTGTGAACCATTTTTAAGGGCGTAGAGTTCAGTGACATTAAGGACATTTGCATTGCTATGCAGCCATCACCACCATCCTTCTCCCAGCTTTTCATTTTGCAAAACTGAAACTCTGTACCCATTTAACACTAACTCTCCACCTCCCCCCGCCCAAGCTGCCATCCCTCCTCCCCATTCTACTTTCTGTTGATACAAATTTGGCTACTCTTGTTACCTCATATAAAATACAGTGTTTGTCTTTTGGGGCTGGCTTATTTCACTTAGCATAATGTCCTCAAGTTTCATCCTTGTAGCATGTATAAGAATTTCCTTCCTTTTAAAGGCTGCATAATACTATATTGTATGTCTATACCACATTTGGTTTATCCATTCATGGACACTTGGATTGCGTCTACCTTTTGGCTGTGGTCGTAATGCTGCTATGAATATGGATGTATAAGTATGTCTTTTGACAAACAAAAATTTTATATGATTTAAAGAACCAACACAAGAATGAATTAATGATGACAGCAGCAGTCTTATGCATAGCTGGAGGTAGTGTGACCTCCTGTTGGGAGATGTTGGGTGGAAGGGATGGGAGGAAGAAAGGGGAACAAAAGGAGCATTGTTTCTTTGATGATTCTACCTGAGGCTGGTCCTACTTGGAAACTAGCTCACATTTCTACCTGCTCCCACTTGCTTGTGTGAGCTCTGAAAATGCCCCACTGTGGTTTCATAAATCCTTCTTATGCTAATTTGCCCTGAAGTGCTGTGCTTTTCCAGAGCATAAATTATTGAAGCAGTTTGTGGTCAGCAAAGGGAAGGATAGAGAAACCCACCTGAGACTCCCAAAGTGAGCGGCCAGCCACCTTGTCTCAGTTCCAGAAGTTTAAAGTAAGCCTGACCAAGCCATCCCAGACAGGAAGTCATTCAACTGCGAAAATGGCTGCCCACTTCCTAAGCTAGGTGAAGGGAAGCCGGGATCCAAGGAGAGAGACCTCACATCTTTTTACCACTCCAAGTTCCCAGGCTTTCTCGCTGCCCAGGATGGCGAGGAAGCCATGAGAATAGAAAGCAATTCACAAAGACCAGATGAAGCCATTTTCAGATGTTCACTCTCGGGCAGGAGAATCTATTAGTATTTTCCTGCAAAGAGGACCAGAGCTGGCCTCACGCATTACGCACATCATTTGGTCTGGCAGGGGGCACGAGGTTCCCTATGAGTTGAGTGAAGGGAGGGACCTCCTTTGTGATGGGGAGCTGTTGGGCGTGTGAGCTACAGATGTATGTCAAAGTAGGCTGAGCTCTAAGAAGCTTGACTCACATTTCCTCAGAGGATACAGAAAAGCAGACAGGCTAAAAACAAAAAGTATATCTGTCATTTCATTTATCAAAGTTCTTGCAGTTCCTGGTTTGAAGCAAGAGAAAGCAAAGCAAATATCTGGCTAGAAAAGTGAACTTGAAAGCTAGAGATGCTGGGGTAAATTAAAAAAAAAAAAGAAAGAAAGAAAAGGAAAGAAAACACTGCTTTGAAAATTTCAAAGACAAATGCAAAGGAATATACAAATGCCTTTGCTTTCTGCTCAGCCACCCTAGCATAAGCCTCACCGTTTTTAAAGAGACCAGCTCGAGACCCAAGTCTGCTGTTTAATAGTGATTTCAGCCCTGGGCCTATTACTTCACCCTTTTTGAGCCCCAGTTTTCTCATCTGTGAAATGGATGTTACAAATAAGAGAATTTACCTTGGAGGGTTCTGGGGATAACAGCCCCTGGTAAGCACTCGGCGGAGTGAACCACACTTAAGGCCCCAATTAACGTTCACTGTTACTCTACTAGTCTCCTAAGTAAAAATTAGCTTCAGAGCAGGTGAGCAGAGGAAAAATTTTAAAACTGAAGGTTCACTTGACAATAAGAGAATTTTAGAAACAGGCCTAGAGGAGTCGGAATGTGTCTTCGTAGGCTCAGTCAGTCATCAGCATATTGATTCAGCACCAGGGCATGCTTGGTTGTGTTCTGGCTGTGATACAAATGTGGAAAATAACCACAATGCCCAAGTCACAAGATGTCACTACCTATAAAGACAGAGGCACTTCGAGGGATGTTTTGTGAGCGTGTGTGCGGGCAGAACCCTGCTGGCATGACTTTGACTGGTTCTTACATAAGAAGATTAATCCTTTGACCCCATTTTAATGAAGAAGACGTTGACTGACTTTGTGCAACCTCAAAGGATGCAAAATGGGTGGCAAAGAGAGAAAGGGTGTTATGGAAGGAATGGCAGGGAGGCTTTCTCACAAGGGCGATTGTTATCTTTGCCCGGAACAATTTTTCTAGATCTTTGCTTGGGTGGCCTTTTGTCATGGAGGTCATGGCTCAAATGTCACCCCCTCCCAGGGACCTTTCCTGGGCAGCCAGTCGAAATTAATCCCATCTCTCTATTCTTTAAATTGCCTAGCCTTATTTCTTTTAAGCACTCATGCTGCTCTGGATTGACCTTGTTTATGTATTTGTTGATTTGTTTATTGTCCAGCTCTCTCCATAATGATGTACACTGTCAGGACAGCAGGTACCACATCTGCCTTGTCACCATATCCCAGAGGATGGCATATAGCATTGCCCCGATCTCTGTCTTCATCTTCACATGATGTTTTCCTTCTGTTTGTGTCTGTCTCCAAATTTCCCCTTTTTATAAGGACACTAGTCACATTGGTTTAGGGCCCACCCTAATAACCTCATTGTAAATTGATGACCTCTGTAAATACCGTATCTCTAAATAAGATCACACTTTCAAGGTACTGGGGGTCAGAATGTTAATATATGAATTTTGGGGATACAAACCCCTACAATCCTGAACATCCAGAATGGGAAAATATAATAGTAGTTTGAGCCACTCAAAGTTGCTTACATTTTTTTCCCCACAAGGACACGAAAACTTCAGTCCAGAGAAACCTGGACGTTTGGAAAACAGTAGGGCTTAAGTAAACACACCTACTGATGCCAGAAGCCTGCTTGACACACAGTGCCCAATCAATAAATATTTGGTGACTGAATGGATACAGAGTTCTTCTAAAGGACTTGCACCCTCAGCTCTTCCAAGTCTTTGTTCAAATGTTGCCTTCTCAGTGAAGACAACTACCTTTAAAAAAGTCACGACCTCCCGGAGCTGGTTACCCTTCCTGCACTTTATTTCTCCCTGTGACACACCTTCTACCATACTCTATACTTCACTTACGAATCAAGGTCATTGTCTGTCTCCCCCCAGTAGCAGGTACGCTCTATGGGAGCAGGGATTTTTACTGTTAGGTTTACTTCTGTTCCTTCTGTATATATCAGCACCTGTGACAGTGCCTGACACAGAGTATGCTGTCTGTTTCATCAAGTGAATGAATGAATGCTGTCAGGAGCTGTGGCATCTCCTGGCATGTAGTTTCAGCTTTTCTTTGGATCTGCCTTGCCCTTCATAGAATCTCAGCGCCGAGGGACTCCTCAAACATCAGGTCCCTGTCTCAGAGGCTTGAATTCCCTCTTAGACTGATAACTTGGTAATATGACTGTCTTTGGCTGCAGAGCCCCAACTTGGAGAAGAAAAGAGCAAAGAATTGAAAAGATTAAATGATACACCAAGTAATATGGCATGACGTAGGTGTGCGTAGGACAAAGGCATGGGGAACAGACGGAGAGTCCTGCAGTAGTTCAAACATAGCCTCAGAGCCGGGCAAATATATTTTGGGTACAACCGGGGCAAGATGTCAATGCAGAGGAAAAGGACCACAAGGTGATAAGGGAAGCCAATGACTGTGAGCAGCAGAAGCATATAGAGCAATGCTTCTCAAACGTTATGCAGATACTAACCACCTGGGGTTCTTGTTAAAATGAACATTCTGATTCCGGGTGAGGTCTGAAAAATCTTCATTCTTAACAAGATCTCAGAGGATGCCTCTTCTGGATTACACTTTGAATATCAAAGAACATGGATTCTGCAATCATACTTCCAGGGTTCAAATTACACACAGTTACCGCTGATTAACTATGTGGTCTTCAGTAAGTTACTTAACGTCTCTGTTCTTCAGTTTTCTTGTCCAGAAAATGGAGATCAGATGAGGATTCTCTGTAACATGAATACTATTTAAGTGTCTCAGATTATTAGTGTTACTTCACTTGGGCAAGGGAGAAGGAACAGGATTTGGTTTGGGGTGCGAGTCGAAGTCTTAGCTATAGTTTCATAATTTTTATAATAGGAAAATATTCAGGTAATAACTGTGCAGATTTCCCTCCTTTTCCTTGCTAGCAAGTTACATAAGAAACCGGATTAGTTATGCACGAGCTACGCTTAGGGAGACAGTCTAAGGAAGCCTGTTTGCAAACTGTTTTGGGTCCTCGTATGGAGCCACCACGCGTGGGGATTGTTTTCATTTGGGAGCCGAACCCCAAATTCCTCTTCCTGACGCAGAGCTCAAGGAGGCTCTCAGCTATTCAGAAAGACCTTTCCCCAACACCTGCTGAGCGGTGGCCACAGAGAGGCGCTCGGGAGAGGCACCGGGAGTCCAGCGGCGGTGGGAGAGCGGGGACCAACGAAGCAAGGGTGCGGGGCGGGGGGGAGAGGGCGGGCCCACGTGGACCACCGGGCGGGCGCGGGGGGGGCGGGGCCGGCGGCCCGCCTGGCCAATCAGCGCGTCCCGCGGCGGCCCTGCCCCTCCCCGTGAGCGCGCCAGTCCGGCTCTGCTCCACACTGCTCGCTGCGCGCCGCCCTGGACGGGGCGCGCGAACCCCGTGAGCGGCTGCCGTCAGACTCCAGGAGTGGAGTCGACGCCGCTGCTTCCGCAGACGTTGGTTCTCCCGCCGCAGTTTCGGGCTTGTCTTCGGAGAGAGTTAGGAGCTTTCTTTCACAGCGAGCCTGTGGAGGTGAAGGGCCTCTTTCGGGGCGTCAGCGGGAAGGCGGCACGGTGAGTGTCCTCTGGCCTGCGTGCGGGGATCGGTGCCGCGTCCTGGACGCGCAGGTCCGACTTAGCTGCCGGCTTCAGTCGAGTAAGGAGGGTTGAAAGGGAAAGGAGGGGGCAGGAAGAAAGGGTTGGGGTGGCTTTGGACCCTCTCAGTTTCTGTCTCGCGGGCCGCAGATGGCTCTCGGGCTGATACCGACTCAGCTCTGGGCATTCCCGCTCATCCTGGCGCTCTGGCTTGCGGGGTGACTTCCTCTGCGGTAGTTGCGGTGCACCCCGAAGTTGAAAGCGGCGCTGCGAAGTGGGGGTGTGGGAGGAGGGACAGTGGCCATTTCCAGCTTCGGGGTTCCGTGTCTGCCATTCGGATATTCTGGTGGTGCTCCGCGGACGCGGAAGAAGCCACTTGATGGGTTGGTATGAGGAAGGGGAGGGCGAATTCGCGGTGCGCTCTTTTTTTTTGGAGAAGCCAACCCTGGGGCTTAATCCCTTCGGTCTGAGCCGAGATACTTACAGGAGCCTGCAGGAGGGAGCAGGTTAGCCTACACCTGAACCCGTGCTTGCATAGAGCTTTTGCTGGAAGGACGCGGCGTTCGCCGGGCGCATCTCTCAGCTGCCAGCGCAAAGCTTCCCTCGCCAGTGGGGAACTGGAGCGGGTCTGGAAGTTCCGTCTCTTCCCGCATTAGGTACTTCGGACTCGTCCACCAAACCTGCGCGTTTACATTTCTTCCTCTCTTTTTCAGTTTCATCCCCCTTTGCCTCCTTTGCCCTGTCAGTCCGCTCCTGGAAGGAAGGGCATCTTTAACCCTAAGCCTTGAGCTCATTCTCAGGGAGAATGGGAAGTGGAAAGCCTGGTATCCTGCACCTAGGGGGGCAGTGCAAGCCAGACACCGTGCCACTGGTGCGTTTTCCTCCTGAATCAGTATCGTTTAACGTTTGGGGGCTCCACAGACCCCTCTGAGAGCCTTAGCCAAGCTATGGATCAACTCCTCAGCAAGACGTATATGTACAAGTTCATGGTTACTCGCTGAAACCTACCCATGTTTAAGGCCCCCCACCCCTCTTAGCGAAGCATCTGTATCCCTGTACTCTTTTCCCCTTTAACTTTTCAACGGCCGTCCCTTCAAAATGGGCTAGGTTGATGTGATGTGACAGGCGATCCTGGTGTGTGGAAATGGACATGTTCGAAGCCTTGGTCTGGTTTTTTCTATAATATCCGTGGTCTAGGGATTGCCCACAACAACCGGGAGGTCCCACTTGCAGACCGAGACACCCAAACTTGTTCAGGTTGCTGGCTTAGTTTTCTGATCATGCTGGCCCCCTCGAGACCACTTGCTAAGGGGCAGTGAGGTGGGGGCAATTTGTCTGTGTGTCTGAGCCCCGTTCAGGCAAGGCTTAGATTAAAAAAAATAATAATAAGGCTAAAATAATTTAAGAACCTTCATTTCACAGTGTAATCTGTGTTTTCCACTCAGTCATTTGAGAGCAGGTATGTGACTTGAAGAATTCTTAAACAGCTCACTGTGGGTTTTACAGCGAGTCGTATGTCTGCTAAGTTTGTAGTCATAAATTAGTGTGTGAGCCCAACACTTCCTTTGGATTGGAAATAAAGATCTTAATAAGGCGGTGTGAGAGCAGTTTTCAGAGTCATTATGACTAATGATGACTTATGTCCTCCCAAACTGACCGTGTGAGTTGGCCTAGCTCATTTGTGCAAAAAGCTTTCTTTATCTGTGTGGACATTTCTTGATCAATATTCTCATAGCCAAAAGCTGGATTTCAAGGTTTCCTTCCTCATTGTTCTGCTTTGGATAACTTTGCTCTCTTCTCTCTGTATTATCTTAACTGCCCTTTGACACTTTAAAGTTTCTTATAAGGGTTTAAGTCACGATTTGACCTGGCCAGCTTCCCGTTAGAAGACAAGAAAGTTACTCTTCCCAGAAAAGTAGTGGCTGCCAGTTCACTTATTTTTGAATGACGATTTTTTTTTTACTTCTCCCCCAAACACACTCACACAAACCCTACAAATCTCTCTACTTGATTACTGAATATTTTTCATTGGAGGCAACCTTTCCATGTTTCTAGTAGTAGAATGTTCTAGGTCACTTGAATTTCAATATTCATTTTTGGCTCTCTTCAGAGATGTGTATTGTTTGATGACCTAGTTCCTTTTAGTCACATGCACACACAAAAAGATCCTTTGCTTTGTCCCCCTACCTCCTTTTCTGTGGCACATAGCCTTTTTTCTAAGAGTGGCTTTTATCTACACAGCTCATTTATTGGTACACTTAATATAATACTTTGTTATGTAAATGATGTGTTGGTGCATATGATATTAAAACTGCATTTGCTGGAGATTAACCCGTGGGAGTGACATCATCACCAGCCAATCCTCTATCTGATTTGAACACGCATTGACAAAAGTCACATTATCATATCCAGCAAGGGTTTCTATATTGCCTGTGATGAATCAGAAAACGACGGAAGTCCTTTGGCTCTTCCTAACTCTCAATTAGCTGCCCAGTTGGAGAGTTTTGGGGATTTCTATACTAAGAGGCTTAGCTTAATAATAAAATTCTCAGATTGCAGTTTCATAGATTGCTTTATAATTTGCATAAGTACATTTCCCCTCTTATGCTTTTTTCCTGTTTGGGAGTTTTTCACCCTGTGCTGTAGCTCTATTTCTTTACAGATATGGAGAGACACCATAGTAAAGGGACTAGCCTTTTGATTTTTTTGTTTGTTTGTTTTTGGTCCTCAAGATAGATGGAGCATCTAGGTGATGGACTTATTTGCTTGCATGCATGTGTGCATTTCATCAGGTGTTGGATCCAAATCTGCTAGGATTAACTATGTAACTACAGGTCCTGAAACCAATCATAAATGATTGGGAGATCATATAGTATACTTTATCCTAATTTGTTAAGAAGATTCAGGATTGAGGGTAGGGGACAGGCAGTAGGAAGATGTCCACAAAGGGATTGGTGAAATGATCTTGGCTACCTTAATGACTTCATAATTATTGGCTTTGAAAACATTATTAGAAAAAGCTCCCATCCTTCCAAGGCAGCCCTTACTTAGAGACATAGGCTTGAGTGGGCACTTGGAGTTGGGTTTTATAATAATAGCCCAGTCAGTTTGTGAACGCTGACAACCCAGCTCTGTCAAGGTAGAGTGATCGTTGGCTTCCCATCTATTTAATATCTGTTGAAAAATATCTGTGGCCATTCAAGTTAAATTCATGTTCCTCCATAGTCAATTAAGAGGGCTTTTTTTTTTTTTTGAACCTAAGTTTAGTTGTGCAATGTGGTTTAAGGACAGATTCAAAGACTCTTAGAATTTTAAATCAGGAAGGTACCTCAGAGTTCAGCTTTCCAGAAGATCAAGTTTAGGAGGTGTGATGACTTGCATCCACTATGGTAAAAAAGCACTGGGCTTAGAATTCCTGGGCCCTTACTCCTAGCCCGGCGCCCTTTCCAGTAAAGACCTTCAGGGAATGGCTCTTGTGATGTGCGAGGACTCCCATCTCAGCTGTCTCCGAAGAGGGGAACTACATCCACTCCTTCCATCGTCAAGGCTCAGTTAGTTGGAACATTACGCTGGTTGAACCTGGCTCAAGGACTTGATAACTGGGTGCACCGGTAGCTTCTGTGACTTCCTGGTAGCTGTCACAGCATCTGCCATTATAAGAGAGACATTTAACTGGAAGGTGGTGGTGGATGAGAACTGGTTAGGGTGACTCAGCCTGGACCAAATAGAGCACCTGGAAAGATAGAGATGTTAAAATGGTGCTGAGGCATGATTTAAGGTCTGAGAACTCAGAATATTAATTTATTGCAATCTCTTCGTTCATACTTTGTGTTTTCTAGTTGCTACAAAATCAAATCAATAATTTGGAATAAAACTCCATTTTTCTGGCATGGTTATAAGTAATGACAACAGTGTCCTACCTTTGTTGAACACTTAGTATGTACCAGGTATAGGGTTAACAAATGGCTTTCTCCAAATGGAGGAACTACTGAGTTTCAAAGAGTCATGAATTTAAAACTGCATTGAGGCTGTTTTGTCATTCTTTTTAATCCAGAAGATGTCAGGATCTTGCAGGAGCAAGTCATTAGCATGAGCACAAATAATTTTAATTCAGAGATACGATAGTGTCAGATATTAGGGAGTTCTTGTTAATAAAGTGGCAAATAAAACAAAGATGCTGTATTTAGAAAGATAGTAGAGACATGGATAATTTGTCTCCTTTTATGAGATTGTTCGTAGTATTGCTAGTGCAGAAGAGTAAAATATCCCTTTTAGAAAGATGTGAAGATGTCTTTGTGTTTCCTGTAAAGAGAAAACACTAGGATTCTTTCTAAATAAAAATATGACATTGCAGAAAAATAATCTGTGCCGGTTTTGTTAGTGCTGTTAAGTTCATTCCAAACTAGAAAGCAGCTGAACATTTCTGCAGCATTTCAACTGTCTTAACTGAAAGTGGAATTGTCAAAAGCTTGAGCTACTATTATTACAAGTTTTTTAACGACCACTGTGTCTGCTTGAATTGTCTTAGGTTTTACATCTATGCCATGTGTGCTAAAGTTTTCTCTGAAAATTCTTGGTTTTATGTCTTTATTTTATTCATTTTCATATCATCCTGTGCTTAGTGAATCATTAAAATATTGATGTGTCCTTGCTATAACAAAGGTACTTCCTTGTGAATCATTGGCCTAAAATCTCAGACTTTAGGTACAGTTCCTAAATAATCAAAGATTTCCAGCCAGGAAGAAACTTTTGAGACCATCTAGAGCAGCGGTTCTCAATAGGGGGCAGTTTTGTTCCCCAGGGGACATTTGGCCACGTCTGGAATCATTTTTGCTGGGTCTGGAGCCATTAGATGGGTCTTTAGTGAACAGAGGCCAGGAAAGCTACTTCGCATCTTATAATGCACAGCTGCTGCAACCAAGAACTCTCTCGCCCAAAATGTCAGCAGTGTTGAGGTTGAGAAACCCTTCTCTCGTGCAACTTTTTGGGTCCAGAGTCCTGAAAGGACTTATTCAGTGTCCCCAGGTCCTCATTTCTGGCAGGGGACCCAGGTCACTAAATGCATCAGCTAGGATTCTTTTAATCACTCTAGCCTGCTGTTTTGCAGAGTTCTTTCTCTCTCTCTTTTTCCTTTTAATAAATTTATGAAGATAATACCTTTTTGGGGTAGCATATTTAAATAGTATAGACGTGTACAGAAAGGAAAGAAAAATGAACCCAATTCTGCCACTGAGATGATTCCTCTTCATATTTCAGAAATGTATTTCCAACTCCCTCCCTCTGCTTTTATCCACATGCAGACATTTTAGACAAAATTGTTTTAGGTAAATGGGTTCATACATCATATAATCTGTGTCTTGTCTTATTTCCTCAGCAAAGGGCTAGTGGAGGGCCTTTGGTGAACTCACAGCTGGGGCAGGAGGTGGACATCCATGGGGTCAGGTGAACCTCCCAGAGTGTGGAGACCACCTCTGCAGTGACCATGGTTTGTGCATTCATTTTAGACTCAGATCCACTCTGAAGCCGTTCTAGGAAAGACGCTGAATCAGCAAAAAGACCTACATGTCATTCTTTTTCACGGCTGTATGTTATTCTATTTAAAAATTCACCTTAATGCATCCCTCTTTGCCAAAGACAGCAAGTTTCATAAAATCAGGATGAAAATAAGTCCTTGAGTTCTACCTTTTTTTAAAAAAATTGGTGTACAGTTTAAGATTTTAAATAGCTTGAAAGCCAAAAATATTTTATATGAAGAAGTGTTTCGTTGAGGCAGTCCCAAGAAAGTATTACTGGGGTGAATTTTCTGCATGTATCAGTGGGGGCAGCAAATCACTGGGGCCCCGCGAGCTTGCCATCTCCGATACTATTTAAATCACTTGACAGCTCTTCCAGAAGCAGCCAGATTGTAATGTAAACATCTGTTACCTTTTCTCTGCTTTCAGAACTGGTTATGCAACCCGGCTTGACATCAGAGACACACAGCTTTCTTCATCTATATTTTTGGATTAATTCCTTCACGCACAAGCACATACACACACATCTACCGACACAAATCAAAAGAGCCATAAAATTGGTTACCATGGGCCCAGTCTTCCCAGGATACAACTCCCAACCTCTGTGTGCTCTGTCCTGTTCTTTGCAGACCGTCAGGTCAGCTCAGGAGCACGGAGTTCCATTAGGCAGACCGGGGGATGGCTGTGAGTCTCCCTTGGTACCAGTCTCATTCTCCGTGTGTGCTGAACTTCCACCCACCTCAGAGTCTAGGGGCTGATGGGCAGCTGAGGAGATTTGGGGAACTAAGTGGTTAACATTTAAACATCCCCAAAAGGCCACATAGGGGTAGGAGTGAGCGGAGGTGGGCAAGGAGACATTTAAATGGACTTGGACATTAGACAGCAAATGTCTCTTTCACTAGAATTTTCTGTTGGTATTTGCCATTTTTACTTTAGCGAATGTTTAAGTACTTGCTTTGTTGACCTTTCAAAAAAATTAAAATAGCAAGAATAGCTATTATCTGTTGAATAAGGATGTTGCTGGCTACTGCACTAAACATCTACAAAAATTGTGGTAAAATACAAATAACATAAAATTTACCTACTTAAGCATTTTTAAGTATACAGTTCGGTGGGATTCAGTCCATTCACATTGCCATGCAACCATCACCGCCATCCATCCACAGAACTCTTTTCGTCTCGGAAAACTGAAACTTTGTCCCCGTTAAACAAGAAGTCACCATTCCCCTCACTCCAGCCCCTGGGAATTCCCGTTCTGCTTTCTGTCTCTGCAAATTTCACTGCTCTGGAATCATCCAGTATTTGTCCTTTTATGACTGACTCATTTCAGTTAGTGAGATGTCTTCAGGGTTCATCCATGTTGCAGCGTCTGCCAGAATTTCCTTCCTTTTTACATTTGGATAATATTCCATTGTACACATAGACCACATTTGATTTATCCCTTCCTCCATCCATGGACACTTGGGTAGCTTCCACCTCTTGGCTATTGCGAATAATGGTGCTGGGCACATGGGTGGAGAAATATCTGTTTGAGGCTCTGCTTCCAATTATATTGGGTAAATACTCAACTGGGATGCCTAGGTCATATGGTAATTCTGTTTTTAATTTCTTGAGGACCCACCATACTGTTTTCCATAGAGGCTGTATCATTTTACCACACTGAGCATTCTTAGGCACTGTCTCATTTAATCCTCCCCCAAACCTTGCAAGGTAGCTACAGTCGTCATTTCCATTCTGTGCATGAGAAAAGTAAGGCACGTTGGCATGAAGCCACGCAGGTAGCTTGTGAAAGGGCCATGATTTGAACCCGTGCTGTAAAGCCGGACCTCTTACTAGAGCTTCCTTTCGTTCATGTCAGGAAAGACTGAGTGAACTCCTTCTGTGTGTGGCCCACATATGGTGGGAGGTAAGAGATAAGTAATCAACGTGTTTATTCCAAGACAAGTTCTGAATGTCCTCATTCTGCCACGCTGAGGAGTTTGAGATGTGGGTCAAACACTCATTGAGAAATTGGTTTCATGTCAAAATAATACGAGGCCAAAAAATATACAGTGTGGTCATTTTGGCTGTTAATATTAGTGTGCCTCAAGTCCTCTGGAGATTAATAACCATGAAGCCCCTGTTTTTTAAAAATGCCATGCCAATTTTGTTTGTCATTAGAGCTGGCGGTGCAGATGGTGGCGGGTTAAGACAGTACAAGGAAATAATCGTGACCAAGATAAGCCTTAGGAAGAGCTGAGCGATGACTGTGTTTTTACTTTACGGAGACAGTGAACAGATGACATGGGCTTTTTGCCCCCTCCCAAAACACAGCTTAATGGAGGTGTTGCAAAAGGAAGCATGTTTAGTCCACTTTAGAGAATTAATAATTGATCATTTTTGTGGTTCCAGAGTCCTTTAAAGCACCCCCTGTTTATTCATTATTGTGATTTCACAGTGGAAGCAGCTCTGTTTGAGGTGATGAGCCGAAGCAAGATGTGAAGACATTTAAATATACTCGAGATTAACGTCTCATAAATAGGTATCTGACGGGATGTTCTAATTTGATTCTAAAGGCCTAGAAATAAGCCTTTATCTAGGTGGGAGGTGGGGGCATCCTCCTGGGATCCTGAGTCAGATGTCTGTAGTTCATTTGCAGGGCTTTTGTGTTGTGCAAAAGGAAAATGGCCATGTGTGGAGCACTGAGCCCCATGTTCTTTGTAGGGGAATAGAGTGGGCAGAGAGTATGGGCAGCTCTGCCACTGATACTGGTCCACCATGTCGGTCACCCTTCCATGACGGAGCAGCGAGCTCCAGCATTCCTGGTAGGAGTGGGGAGTCTGCTTGTCCTGACGTAGGCATGACCAAAGTACACTCGTCGTCCTCTGGAGGTACTAATCAGGAAGGAAAAATACTCCTCAAGTCTGAATGTTAAGATCACCCTGAGAAAAAGGACTGGAAAGATTCCTCGAAAACTCTTCTTTCTTCAAGACATTTTGATTCCGAATTGACTCTCTTCATATTTACAAGACTCAGGATCCCCAAGTGTAAACTCAGATTCCAGTGTGATGTGCAAATGTTTCTGAACCACAGCACAAATAGACATGAACTTATAAGCAGTCGACTGCATCCGTATATGAGTTTCACTGCCTTCATTTCCTTAGAGGTGAGTGACGAGGGGCAGTGATCACAGGATTCATGCTGATGGCAGTTTCTTTTATCCTCTGCAATCTCTGGATTAAAAAAAATTATTTCATATTATCAATCATGATGGTATGCTTGTCCCCCAGTTCTAATGTCATTGCAATTCTTAATATTATCACTTAGACCAGTGCCCAAGAATCACCTGGGGGGGGCTTTGTTAAAACACAAATTCCCAGGCCTCACCACCGCTAAGAGCTTCTGGCTCTGGAAGTGTGGGGTCGAGCCCAAGGATACGCATTTCTGACAAGCTCCCACAGAGCCCTGCTGCTACCAAGCCTCAGACCATGCTCGGCTCGACACTTCTTTTTACAGTTCATCTTTCAGAGTTAAAATTTCTTAATACGAAGGTATTCGTAAGACAAGCCGGTGTCGGTGAGGTGTGGTGGGTTTCTCGTTTTGTAATACGTTGATAAGCTCGACTACATAGAATGATTCTGGACCCGGATTTAAAATCCCTGAGCCAAATATACAAATCAGCTGCTGTTGGTTGGATCAGTGTTAATGGATGAGAAACTGGTGTTGATTTTGTCCCACAGTTTCTTTTAGAGCATAAGATGCATTTTCTGTAGTTGAGGGCTTTTAAACTAAGAATCGAACCGTTGTTTGAGTGGATGTTGAGGAAGTTTTGCTGCACTTGGCACGTAACCAGCCTGCTGCCTACTTCTGTCATCTGGCTGATGTCTGTATTGACTAGGGGAAAAAAATGTGGTGGCTCCTGTGTCCATATATTTTCGAGTCTGCTTTAAATTGTAATCCTGTTGGCAGGTGACACACAAGAATTTCCTTTTGGTTTCTGTATTGTTAAGACTCAGCAGATGTTAAAAGCTGATGTGGATTTAAGATTTCATCCATTCTGGGAATAACTGAAGATTTAGTCAGAAGCAGAAGATGGAGTTGTAGACAGAGTTATAGGACTTGAGGGGGTATGGAAAGTTTTCGCATAGATGCCTGTCTTGTGTTCTCCTGCCTCTTGGAGGAATGAATTATCTCCTGTGTTGGCTTAAATGAAAAGCTTGCAGTGGATTTGACTTTGGCACTGTTAAAAAAAAAAAAAAGTGAAATTTGCAAACTGAAGTCTCTTCGGTTTGAAGTTTGAATAAAAGACAAATGTAAAGAGTTTGGTTTTTTAAAAACTCTGTGCTCATTTTAAAAATTGGGGCTTTGTGAGATTTTTCAGAGACAGGCTGCGGGAAGGGTAGAACTGAAATCAACCAAGAGGAGTGGATGGGCGGGGTCAGAGGCTTTTAACCTCCTCTGTCTCCAGAGCTGTGTTTCAATTACATAGCTGGTTTGTGGAGCTGCAGTGCTTGCTGGAACCCCGTGGTGGGTTGCGTATGACTAGTTTTGTACCAATATTTTCTGGGGATCCATCTGTCACTGTTGTCCTTTCGGTAGGTTTTTACTTTGGTCATCTCTGCCCAACTGTCACGATGCTGCTGCTCTCCTCCCTGGCAGCCTGTCACTCTACCCTTTGTCCCCTCCAGCACTCAGCTCTGGACAGTTGGAAGATGAGGCTTCCCAGCTGAATGGCAGGTGAGGGCACGGCAGAAGATAGCTTACATGGAAGACAGCGGAAGCATCCAAATAACAAAATTGCCTGATTTTTTTTTTTAAGAACAAATATCCACTTATGGAAAAAAAAAAACATGACATTTGATTTACTATAGAGTCTGGTGCATGTAGACCACATTCTCTGCTGCTGGGCAATGGCTGGTCAGTGTTATTACACCTGCTAGCATTGCATCATCTGGACAAGGACAACACCTGTCAAAATACAGGGTCACAGCGACTTTATGGAAGCTCTGCTGGAAACACAAGTTCTGAAAAAGTAAAAATAAAATTAGAGTGACATAAAAAGTATTTACAGATCACTCTCTCTCTAGCCCATTTCTCTCCCTACCTCCCCAAACTCTATTAAGAATTGGGCTTATATTTTTCTGCACATATTTAAGATGTTTAATATGCATTCTGTCTCAAAGATATCCAAATGTGAAGAGACAGAATGGACTGATGATGTCCTGGTACACTCTGTCTAACCATTTGAGGTTGATGTGTTAACGCTCACAGAGCATCAGAAGTAGGAAGCCTATCTGGCCTTTAACTTTATTTAAAAAGTGTAACGAGGAAATGTCAAAATATATTAACCTCTTCTGTTTATGTCTTTTAACTTTTGTATGTTTACTAAACATACATTGTGTGTGTATTGTTTCCCCTTAAAGAGGATCATATGGTCCATCTGGTTCAGTAATTTACATTGCTTGCCTACCATTGCCTTGTCCATTTCTTTAACTGCCATTAACATTCCATTGTGAATGCACCACATTTTAATGAGTGGTTCCCCTACAGATGGGCATATTGTTTTCCCATTTTTTTTTTTATTACAGAAAGTATGATGAGAACATTAACAGATTCATACCCGACACTGAGACCCAGTGTTTACTGTTGAAAGCCCTCTCATAATTACATATCTGTTTGTAGCCATGTGCGCGTGTTTTTCTGGAGTAGAAATGGAATCGCCAGGTCAGAGGGTACGTTTTCCAGCCTCAAGTTGCTTGAGAATATGTCTGGAAAATGTGGGGACTGCAGAAAGTCTTTCATTGTTATGTTCTCTGGGAATTAAGATCTAGAAACTCCAGAACAGGTCGGGCCCTGGACATTATAGATGAACAGTCTTATGATTTCCAGTAGAACTTTCTGTGATGAGGGAACTGTTCTAAAACCCCTGCCGTCTGCGGTCACAGCCACTAAGGCTCACGTGACTGTTGGGCACCTGAAGTCTAGCTAGCGTGACCAAGAATTGGAATTTTAAATTTTATTTAATTTTAATTAATTTAGCTTTACATCAAAATAGCCACATGTGTTCAGCGGCTCTCATTTTGGACAGAGCAGGTGGGAGGTCCGCATCATCTTAAGAGTACAGCTACTATTTACTTTTGTCTCAAAATGTTTTAGAAAGTGACTCGTGCAGAGATGGAGGCATAGTCTGTTTTGTTCCGTAAGAGGCTCGTTCCTTTTAAGTGAAAATAAAGAGGTGAATAATGGATTGAAAACAGGGTGCTGTTGTTAAGACGTCTCAGACGTTTTCTTCCCTCGTTTAGAGACTCCTGTCTACGCTGCCTGGCTGGGCTGCCTGGTGGGAGCTGCGCATTTCTACGGGGCAGTTCTTTGTAAAGTGAATTGATGGCTATGTAAATACAGCCATTAACCTTAAGCACCTCAGACAGCTCCTTGGGCCCTGCAGTTCTCTTGCCCTTGAAAATGTCGGCTGATGAATGCCAAGATATTTAAAAAAAAAAATTTTTTTTTTCCTTTTCCACTAACTGGTTGGAAGCAGTGGACCTTGCAAGTCACAGGCCAAAGGAGCCAGTGAAGCTGAGAGCCCACTAGGTGTAAATACTCTCACAGGGATTGAGAATTCTGTTCTTGCCGAGGGATATTTGAACATTTACTCTTGATAAATAAGAAGCAGGGCGCTGTGCATTTTTGTGTACCTCTTATTTTTAAAAACACACAGATTGAGGTTAAAGGAAGTTTATGGAAAACCTGCCTTTAAAGCAAATGGTGTCTTACAATTCTAGAATTTTGTGTGTATTTAAAAATTGGGCATACTTTGCCATTGAAACAATACCTTCTCTTTCTTCTCTAGAAAGACAGTTTTCGAAGTAGGTTGAATGGGGATGCCAGAGACAGCCAGATGATAAGTAAGATAATCACGTTGAAAATGCATGTGGTTGTAGGAAAAGCAGAAGTTATATTAGAAGGAGAGTCAAACATGATGGTGGCCAGCGTCTTGATTTTCTGTCTGATGTCACCTGAGACCTGCTCCCTTGCTTACTTTCCTGTAACCACACTGGCCACTCATCTTTTTCCCTAGGATGCACTAAACTCTGTCCTTCTTCAGTGGCTCCATACTTGACACTCCTTGCCTTGGAGTGTACATCTCCTTTTTTTTTTTTTTTTTTTTTTTTTTTTGCCTTATTCTGGTGGGCTCCTTCTCATCCTTTAAGTCTCAAATGTTACCTCGAGGACTGATGTCTCTTTCCCACTCGGAGCAACAGCAGTCTGCCCTCTATAAAAGCATTGGTGGGAGTTTCCAATTGCTGACAACTATGTGGAAATCCTTTGAAAACTGCAGCTCAGTGTGTCAAGACCCATTGTCCTTATTCCTCAAGTTCTGCCAGAAGCCACGTTCCTTCTGCCAAGTCATAGTGATCTTCCACAGGGCTGGGCATTAAAGTGAAACGTCAGAGGTGCTGAATTCAGAGTCTGGGCTTCTGCCTTCTCATGCTGTCCTAGGTGAATGCCATTGTTTCTCTGAACTGCTAGTCTTTCCCACACTGACACACAGGGGTAGAAGGCTTTGATTCTGTTTGTGGGTTGAATGAGACAGAAACACCCCTGGTTTTATCAATAAATTCCACAGAAGCTAAAACCTAAGCATTTAAGCCATAGAACATCTTAGTCTCTCAATAAGGGCAGTAGAGGTATTATTTACGTTGGAAATCTGTTATTATGTTACCATGATAAGGAAGGATGCAATACTGAGCAACCTGAGAAGAAATATCCAATCTGAGAAGAAATACATGCAGTGGGGATTGTTGCCTTCCAGGATGTGGGAATGTAGTCTTCTGGGAGGTTCCCCGAGGTGATGCCGGCACCATGTTGGAGGATCTGCTTTTCTTTCATTTATTTAATTGTTGATGGTCATCCATACAAAGTGGACATGTGCAATGCAGGGTTGTGGAAGAGAGGCTGGTTGCCTACACCTCCCCTGCTTCCTTCACAATGGAATCCTGATTTCTAGCCATGCATGTGTTGCACAGAATCAGGACTGCGTTTTACAGCCTCTCTGGCCGTCTGAGATAAACGTAGACGTGTTGAGTGGTATTTCTGGGCAGTCTTACTAAAATTGAGAGTCATGCTCTTTCTGGATCTCTTAAATCCTGGAACGTGATGTAATAGTTGGTGTTCCAGCAGCCACCTTGGACTATGAGGTGACCTGGAGAATGAAAGGCAGAGGGTAGAAGAGAAAAATGGAAGTAACTTGAGATGCTAATGATGTGTGGAGCTGAGATACCTACCTGCCTTGGCCTGCCTACCATTGGACTTAATTTTTGTAAAAGAGCAAGCCTTTATATTTTATGCCGTTGTTTCATGCAGTGAGATGAAATGATACAGGCATAATGCAGTGACAGGTAAGGTTAGAACTACCCTTAATGAGTTCATAATGCATTAGAAGGCTTCATAGTCTGTCAATCCAGAATGCCCTTTCAAGTTATGTGTAGACATAGATTGGGTTCTGGAAAACGTGATTGATGGGAAGGCTACACTATACAACAGATTTGGAATGGGAGGAAGGGATGCTCCACATATAGACCCTGAGAGCCATTTCTAGGGAGAGTTAAATAGGATACCCTATGGTTTGGGGGCAAGAAGTGAAGAAAACAGCCAAGGCTGTTAAAAGCCATGAGAGAGTTCTGCCAATTGCCAGGACTGAAGTTAGTTACAACTCATTCTCAAATAAATTGCAGTCTTCTCTGTTGGATGTGTTTTGACAGGAAATGTATATTTACTGCCTGAAATGACTCCATTTGCTGAACTACAGTATTTCATAAATGATTAACATTAGACAGAGTCTGTAGGAATCTCACACCTTTTCTTAAACAACTTTCTCTGAGAAAGATTTCTCACAATTGCAAGGTATTTACCCTATTTCCAAAAGTACACATTCACCCTGGTAGATTTTGAACTTGTCTGTCAAAAATAGTTACTGCTTCACAGATAGAGGAGTAGCCACTTAAAATCTAAGGAGATGAGTAGATATTCAGCATATCTTGAGCAATTCAATATTTATTGGATGAGAATAGAACATCCTCTTGTAAGTTTCTTCCTTCCTCCGTGTATTTCTCAAGTGCCTGTTTTGCATAAGGTGGCAGGCTGGGTGTGATTCTTATTCTAATGTGGATTTCATATTCAGTGTGCCTTCAGTGTCACAGGGGAGATTGCACTACAGTGGAGGGAGGAGGAAGGATAGTCCACGTAGAGGAAATAAACTTGTTGAAAGTTCAGAGGTGGAAAGATTCATCTTCCCTCGCCCTTTGGCAGTCAAACTTTCTAATCAGCTAATTAGCACCTCCACTATTTTTCTACTGGTACCTTTCCAACAACAGCCCTAAATGTTTATACTTTAAAGGTACACTAATGACTTGAAAAGAAAATATAAAAAAGACTCTACAGTTGGTTGGTTTTTAAGGGCAGAGTAAACACTCCAGGAAAAAATGGACCAATTGTACCGTCTGTTCCGGATAGATGCGAGAAATTACTCATAATATGTGCTGTTGATGGTTTGAGACGGTGTTGTCTTTGTGTCTGGGATCTTCCCATGGTCTTCTGATGACGCTGGAGTCGTTACTGGCTCAGAGCTCAGAGCTTAGACATGCGCTGTGGGCTTTATAAAGTCAGAATTTGGAGCCAAGGAGCTTCATCGTGGTGGGTATTCAAGGACAGCTTCTAAGGGAGGAAACACGAGAAGAGTAGGTAACTTTATGGGCAGCATCAGTGGCAAAGATGGAAATGATCTTACTAGAGCCAGGATCAGCGCACTTTTTCTGCAAATGGCCACATAGTAAATATTTTAGTCTCTACTGTTGTAGCAGGAACAGAGCCAGAGATGAGATGCCAGTGAGTGAGCAAGGCTGTGTGCCAATAACATCCTGTTTATGAGCACTGAAATTTGAATTTCATAGAATTTTCTCGTATCAAGAAACAGTACCCTTTTGATTTCCTTCAACCATTTAAAAATGTAAAAACCATTCTTAGTTCCCAGGTTGTAGTAAAACAGGTAGTGGGCTGGGTTTGGTCTTTGGGTGTAGCTTTTCCGGCTCCGGACTAGAATAAAGACCCCTTTGACTTTCCTCCACAGCTAAGGTGTGTGCTGCTGTAGGGGCCAGTGATTTCCAAATTTTAGGCATTCGTACACTGCCTTCAAGTTGTTTTTTTTAAACCATATTTTCCCCTATTTTTATTGAAACAGATATATTTAGTCTCTTCTTAAGTAATAATATTTATGAAATATTCAGTGTGATGCGCTGATTAATGAAATATAAGCTAAATGTATCAGTGCTTAAATATTAATTACTACAATGGGTAAAAACAACTTTGTCCATAAAAATCACATCATGTACCATACTGACTCAGTGCTTTTTGTTAACTTTTAAAAATTGAGGTGTGAGTTTTATTAAAGTACCCAAATCTTAACCATTAGAGCTCAGAGACTTTGCACGTAAGTACTGTTGGGCTGCACCCCGCAGACCTGCAGGCCTCCTAGTTGCCCAGCCTCTAGACTGAAGGAGGAGCCCGGAGACAGCCACGGAGACATCATTGGTGAACTGGACGGGGGAGCTTAAGCAAAAGTTCCTGGAGCGACAGCCCACCATTGACACACAGGGCAAGCAGGACATGGCGGTGACCTTCACTACTCAGGGGAGAAGGAGGCTACCATTTATGAGGGGGGCGGAATTGACGTCAGATGGCCCATCGGTTACCAGGGAAACCAGGAGCTGGGGCAGGGGGCGAGCATGTAGGCAGTTACTGATGATGCCCTGTAGTTAAGAGGATTGGATAGTCATGCAAGTGAAGCAGGGACTGGCCGATCAGGGGGATGGACAGGGAGCCAGAGTGCAGCCATCTTGAATGGCCCTGCCAGACACGTGCACACTCTGGAAACCACTTTTTAAAGAGAATGCAGAATGTCCAGCATGCGGGTAGGTCCCTTGCACCTTCTCCTGGTCATATCTACCCCTCTTAAATGACTACTAGTCCACCTCTGCCAACAGAGTTTAATTTTTCCCTCTTCCGTAGCTTCATATAAATGGAAACATACAGTATGTAGTCTTTCCTGTCTGAGTTTTTTGGTCAGCTGGTAATTCTTCTTTGTTGCTGTGTATTGTTTCATTGTGTTGATGAGCCACTCTCCTCATCCTTCTAGTGTTGAGCATTTGGGGGTCCTCTGCGTTTTGGACACTGTGCATTCGGCTGCTGTGAACAGTCTTACACGTGTTTTTGGTTGACATACACCTTCTGTTCCATAGCCTTGTGTTTTTCACACTGGGCGCTTAAGCCAGGACTATGTCTTGCCGGAATTGTTAAATAAAAATAAAGCCCAGTTAACACCTATATAGCACATATCCTGTGCCAAACACTATTCCGAAGCTGCTGACCATATCAGCCCTTCTAACTGGGGTGAGCAGACTTATTGTCTTCATTTCCCAGATGAGGAAACCGAGGAACAGAGTGATGAAGCCATTTGGCCAGGGTCACCGGCTAGTAACTTACAGAGCTTGCATTTCTTTCTGTCTTTGTTTTTCCATCTCTCTCTGTCTCTCGCTGACAGTGTCTTTCAAACATTCAGATGAATGACCCTGATTTCTCCAGATGGTTACCGCTGTGTAGGACCCCGTGCCCGAGAGAGGGTGAGCGAGGAGCAGCACTGAAAACGGACCCCCAGCAGCACACAGTTGGAGCTGGAGTTTGAACCCAGGAGGTGTGGTTCCAAAGGCTGTGCTTTGAATTCTTCTGCTAAATAAAACAAGCTGCATCTCTGTCGGCCTTTCCCTGCCCTTCCAGCACACCTTTACCCCTCTTCCCGGGCTCTCTGCCGTCCCATCTGGCAGGGCTGCCTCCCCTGCGCCCTCCACCAGGTCGGGAAGGGGCAGAACTGGGTGGCCTTTGGAAAACTGGGCTCTGGTGTCACTTGCCAGGCTTTAAATCTTGGCTTCAGCCTTATCTGTGCAACCCTGGGCAAATGACTGTGAGCCCTTCCAGGTGTCCTCATCCACTACACAGAGGGAACACTGGGTGAGAACTGGGTGAGACATGCCTGTACTGCTCACAGCACAGTGTCTGACACACAGGAAGTTTTCATTAGAGACAAGCCCGTTGTGTTTCTGATTACTTATGTTGCTGGTTGTTATTCTGTCATTAGGGCTGTTGGACCAACTGACCCGGCAGCTGACAGTCTTCCCATGTTCACTTCTCTAGGACAGACAATTCCGTAATAACCCCAAGACCTGCCTGGGGGGATATTTGGGGGCGAGCTTCCCTCCCCCACTGCCTGCGATCATGGCTCTCCCGGCAGCCAGCTCGCATTAGGAACCCGAGTAAGTAACCTCAAACCCCCAAAGTGAGAGCCACCCAGAGGGAAATGTCAGAGAGCCTGGGGTCTTTTCCTTCGACTCTGTTAATCTCTAGTGGTTTCCTGAAGCCCAGAGAGGGCATTCTTGGGGCTTTCCCATCTTCAGGCTCTAACAGAAGAAGGAATGAGTGTGAGCTCTTGGGGTTTAAAAGAACAGCCATGAATCCAAGAGCACTTGAACGGAAGCCAGCAGCACCTTGGTCCTCTGGTTTTGAGCTGAAGCCGTTGTTCCGAATTCTCTCTGAATGCAGCGGCACACACGGAGGAGCAAGGGCTGATTAACGGCGTCCTGCTTGCTTGCTCATCTGGCCCCAAACACTCTGAAAATGCAGCCGGATGGGGGTGGGGGAAATCAGGGGTGTCCACTGTGCAGAAGGAAAAAAAAAAAACCAGTGTAGTGTTACTCATCCCATTTTGCATTAATACCACTGTCTTGCATTTAATTAGTGGCCAGTAGTTAAATCAGGCATCTAACATCTTGGTTGCGTCCTGGAGCTGCTGTGGTCTTTTAATCATAGCACCTCTTCTCCCCTTTCTTTTGATGAACTATTCTGCAGCAGGCAAATAAAAAGGCCCAGATTTGATTCGATGGGACTGCTAAGAGTGGAAGAGGGATTTTGGTTGGCAGGTCTTTCTTGATGTTTCATGATTAAAGGGACCCTGGCAGGTGAAGAAAAGGAAATTGGCTCGTAATGCCCTTTAAGGGTGGGCTTCTCTTTAATGTCTTGGGAGGTGGGAAACAGACAACGGGGGAAATAATAGAATGGCAATAATGGAATAAAGGTGCGGGAAATATTCTGTGAGCCTGGACTAGAAGAATGAAGGAGAAGGATCAGTGATTCGCTCGAACGTAGCGGATGAGACATTGATCCAGGGGAGCTTACGGGAGGGGAGTGATGTCTCGGAGGTGAGGTGCGGAGAATTGAAATGATTCCACAGCGCTTGGGCTGATGTGCTGGGCGCTAGAGCGCTGCGTGTAGGGGAGAAACATATTACTGCTCATAAGGGTTTTGAGCCAGAGCCACCCCATCTGCTGACATGTACATCCAAACATACATAGACCATCCCTCTGAAGGTTTGTGGCATTTATTTTTCTGACACATTGGTATAAATTAAGCCACCTTCCCTCCCTGCCCCCTTACCTGCTACCCCAAGGTTACAGGTGAACTTGTATTTCTGTGTCCCGCCTGTTTATTGGTTCTCTGGTTTATTTATAAGCTGTGGGTGGTGGTCTTCAGGACAGAGAAGACTTTCAAATCTCTATTCAACAAATAGTTTTGAGGATTCTGCTATGTTGGAGACATGCTCTGTATTAGGGGATCCTCTTCTGAGGGTCTCTTCCACCTGCTGCTTGGGGTGTGTGGGTGTGTGTGTGGCTCTGGGCAAACCATTTAACCTCTCTCACAGCCTCTGTTTCTCCGTCTGTGAAAGACTCGCTCATATCCATCTCCAGGTTGGGTGTTAGATACAAACGACCCGGCATGGGGACCTTGTCCCCCACAGTGCCCAACACTTAATGCCTCTCTTAGTGTCCCCTTTCTCTTTATTCTCTCAATCCAAAATCCACACGGAATGGAAATCTTTGTTTTTTTTTTTTAAAAAGAACATTTGCCTCTAATCAGACAGCACCTCTTAATTGTTGATATTTTGTCTTTGTCTTGTGAGAAGCTGATAGAGGCTTGGGCGAACGCAAGCCTGCAAGAAATCTTCAACTGCAGGCTGCTGTAGGAAAAAAAAAAGGATTATGAAGGATTAATTTTTACAGTTAATTTTATCGATGGGCTTGGCATAATTGCTCTTCTCTGGAACATCAGCTGCGCCTTTGCTCTCAGCAGCAAGCTGCTCGAAATGTGTGAACAGTGCCCTTACCATGTTTTGGGGCTACAGTTATGGAAATGCAAATTCAGCAGAGGAGAAGGATACCGAGTTTGACCCTCTTTTTGGGAATGTGAAATCAAACTGAGCAAGTAGGTCGGGCGAAATCTATCATCAAATCTATTTTACATGCTTACTAATTTAATAGGAGGTAAGAGTTGATATTCACCAAACACTTAATTAAGTACCAAGCATGAAGTTACCCTTTTAATGATGTTTTATTAGGATACACCTAGGAGGTTGGGACGGTGAAATCTGATTGCTCATGGCATTTGGTGCTTAATTAGGTGTGTAAAGGAAAACTTACATACAGTCAGAATTACTCCCTGAAAAATCCCATAAAATATTTTTGTGTACAGCCCTGTAGAAGAGTCCTTATCCCTAATGTTTGAGAATCACTGAGCTGGTTCATAGGAGGGAGCAAAAGAAATGTCTCCATGCAGAAGTCTGGGCATTCAAATTTGTTGAATAAATGAATGTTGAATGAATTCTGCTTATAACTATCAAGTTCTACAGATGGGTGATGGGTTGAGAATTCTTAAGCATTTCTGTGGCTTAAAGGGTTGGCTTGCTTCTCTATTAATCTTAAGCCTCTTTAACTTAAATCTCTCCTACTAGATTGGTTGCTGTGAGGTTTAAACAGTATCGTGGAGACATACCTGACCTTGGCTACATTCTACAGTGAGTTTGTGTATCAGCTGTGCCTATAATGTCTCCATTGTGCTACGAGGGCCCTCAGTTTTATAGAAGAGAAGCTGGAGTGTGCTGAGTGACTTGCCAAGGTCATGGTCACAGACAGATAGATGATAGGGTTGCCTCACATGGCCCTTGCCTTCTAGTGTTCACAGCTTTCTGCAGTTGCTTCCCCTTGAATGTGGGCAGGACTTGACTTGCTTCTAACCAGTGAAATACAGCAAAGGTGAGGGGATATCACCCCATTATGATTATGTTAGATTATGTGAACTCTGCTTGCTGGCAGGTTTGCCCTGCAGACTCTCGTTGATGCTTTGGGGATGTGTAAACGGGCATGTTGGGGAAGCCATGTGGCAGAGAAATTCAGATGACCTCTGGGAGCTGAGGGCGGCTCTGCCTGAGAGCCAGCAAACAGTCCTGAAGTGCTCAGTCCTGCAACCACTAGGATGAAGGAAGGCATGTTGCCAACAGCCACGTGAGCGGGGAAGCAGATTCTTCCCCGGTTAAGCCTCCAGATGAGAACCCGGCCCTGGCTGATGTCTGAACTGCAGCTTCATGAGACCCTAAGTAGAGCCGCCAGCAAAGCCATGCCCAGACTCATGGCCTGGAGAAACTATGAGATAATGCAGGGTGCTGCTGGAAGTCACTAAGTTTGTAGCAATCTGTTACCCGTCATTAGGTGTCTAATACAGACACACAAATAGTGAGTGGCAGCATTTGAACCCAGTTCTGTCTGATGGTGGACACGAGGCTCTTAGCAGATCTGGAAAAACCTTAAAAGTCATCTGGCCTGGCTGCCTTTTGGTGGATGCCCAGCTCTTCCACAGTATCCCTGGCCAGTGGTCAGCCAGCTGCTCTGGGACTTTCAGACTTGGGGAATTAATTATCTTTTGAGACATCTGTGTTCCATTTGGACAGCTTTCTTTTTCATTGACTGACTGATTCATTTCCTTATTCAGTAGAAGTACTTCCTGAGAGCCTCCACAGTGCCAGGCAGCGTGCTGGGTGCTGAGGGCTGAGTCCGCTAATGGTGGGTTCTTCCCTGTGGTACTGATGTTGTTGTAATTATTAATCACTTATTCTACACAGCCATGAACTTTACCTTACCCTAATTTCTCTAAGTCCTAGTTCAGCCCCGTGGGCTCAAAAGAATATTGAATCCTCTTTCCATGAGACAGCATTTCAGATGTTAAGTCCTGTTGTCATTTTGTTCCCCTGAGTCTTTTTTTCCAGGGATGCTGACTTCCCGGTCACTACCCGCATTTGGCATATGGCTTTGTTTAAAGTTGTGCAGCCTAATACAGTAGCCAGGAGTGCCTACATACATTTGAATTAATTAGAATTAAAGGAAACAAACAAAAAAATTCAGTTCCTTGGCCACATTAGCCACATACAAAGAGCTCAGTGGGTAGTCACTGCTGCAGTGGAGAAATAGAACATTTCTTTGTGGTGGGAAGTGGTCTGGGTCAGGGCTGGGCTGGAATTCCTTCTCCATCCCGGGCACGGATGCTGAAGGAACGCTGGCAGCCTAGCACTGAACTGAATTCTGTAATGTCTTTTGTTGTGGTCCAGCTAATTCCGAGTATTGCTGAACTATATCCCTTCTCTGGTTTTAAGTAATAAACATGTATTAATGGAACATAAGGTCACAGGAACAATTTTAGCAGCCATCTTGCATTCCTCTTTTCAAATTCAGAGTCAACGAGTTATTTATGAGCCATCTTTACCCGTGTGACACTAGAAAGCAGTATTTCTTTTCCCCTGTACTCGTCTGCTTCTGTTTTGAGACCCAAACTTCAAATTTTGCATTTACCTCTGGAGAATTTTATTTTGTTAGGTTACAATGGATCGGTCGCCGTATTGGAATTTTTCCAATTTTGCTTCCCACATTTCTGAATCGTGGTTATCCTTCCAAGCTTCAGGTCATCCCCAAATTTGACCGGAATGCCGGCAGCATTGCCATCCAAGGTATCCACAAGGAGATGAGCAGGCTGGGGCTCTGGGTGGAGCCCAGTGACGAACCATCAGAGACTGCATTCTAACGTGGCATGGATGTGACATAGCAGCATTTTGAGAGGGAAACTCTTAGTGGGTTATTTAGCCTATTTATTTTCATTATGTCTAGCCTATATTTCTTTATATTTTTGCATTGGAGTTATATGAAAACCTTAGAGTATCTTGCTGAATTCCGGCTTTTATGACCAGAACAGTTTCTTTTTTGGTTGTCATTATAATTTTTTTTTTTGATGTATACTTGATTTACAATGTTTGTTAGTTTCAGGTGTACTGGAAGGTGATTCAGCGATAGATACAGATATCTATATATATATTCTTTTTTCAGGTTCTTTTCCATTATAGGTTATTACAAGGTATTGAATATAGTTCCCTGTGCTGCACAGTAGGTCTTTGTTGCTTACCTATTTTATATACAGTAGTTAGTATCTATAAATCCCGAACTTTCAATTTGTCCCTCCCTTCCCCCGTTCCCCTTTGGTAACCGTAAGTTTTGTAATAGTCTCTTGATTGCCAACTCCAGTAAGTATGAAGAAAGGCAGTGAGCATTGCCTGGTATGAGCTATTCTTAGTGGATCCGTGCTGATTCCAAGTAAACATTGCTGCTCCCCACCCCCACCCCAGCCCCCATGTGAATAATGACACTGAAGAATTTTTTTTGGTGAGACTGGCAGATGCTTACTGATTTTTGATTGGCAGGACCGCTCGTTTCGTTCCTCTTCATTTGCTGGTCTGTCTCCTGTTCTCCAGGATCCTCCAGAGTTTGCCAGCGATGTTTTTGCCACCTCCCGCCTCCTGCCATCAGTGACATGGAGTGTAATTCATCAGGGCCAGGAGGCTCGGGCTTATTCGGAGAGGGCAGGCACTCTGACCATCACAGCCCCTGTGTTGGACCTCAATTCCGTCTAGCCGGTGGCCCCTCTACTCTTGATGGAAAGTGTCTCATCCCTCTTGACAGAACACAGATGCAGACTGGAGGTTGGGTAATTCCACCTGCTGTCACCCAGGCGTGTCCTGCCACCCTCTCCAAGCAGGAGGCCAGTGCCTTGGTGGTGTTCTCCTTGCCCTGAGCGTGACAGAAATAGCCCTTTCGTGGTTTCACGCGTTTTCTGCTGGGCTCAGCTCATTCCAGCCTTTTGCCTTCCTGACACTCATATCAGAGGCTGGAAGATTTTTCATTTGAGGATCGAGGCACTCTCCAAAGCGGATGACTTTAAAGGAGGCAGCTAGATAGAAAGCTATTATTTTGAGAATGGCAGTCAGTGCATATCTTTGCTGCCACCTTCTATTTGGACAATGAGCATTAATTTTTTGGACTACTGTGGGTATTAGTGGAGGACAAGTTTCTCTAAACCTTCTCTCCCTTGCCTTCCCCCCCACCTCTCGGTTAAAATCACTTTACTGAGACCCTTTCAAGGTGGGTGCAATATACTATGGGAACTGGTTTTCTGATGGCAGCGAGTTCTGTATGAGATACGGAGTTTTCTCTATAGTTGGGCTTCCGTCACCTTCAAAACGCCATCACCACGGAACGTCAGCAGTGCAGTCCCCACGGATCTAACAAAGCCTCAGAGCTTGTGGGCAGGAGAGGGACTCCGGACTAAGACCCTGGCTGGTTCAAATCCCAGCTGTGTTTGAAAGTCCTCTAAAGAGGTCCCGATCTTAGGAGGCTGTTGCAAGACTCGAATGAATTAATGTATAGAACAAGTTTCCAAACTATTTGGCACATAGTTTATACTAAATAAAAGCCCTCTAATGGTGGCAATTATGATTTGCATACTGTCTCTTGAGGCTAAAAGGCCCCAGATAATTGAAATTAAAGGGCAGTCAGGTGGCGAGAATTTCAATTCTAATGCCCAGAGAGGGACACAGGAAATCAATACCTGATTTTCTGTCATGCTGAAATCGATGTATCATCACCTGGGATGTGAGAAGGAACAAGGATGTGAGAGGGAACAAGGATGCAGAGCTGGCTTGGCCACTTTGAGGAGGGACCCTTTAGCCTTTGAGGTGTTTGGGGTCCCCATCCTGCTTCCTTATCCGGCTGGCTGTGTACACAGAGCATTATTTCACATCTTGGGTACCGATCCCAGCTTGCTCCTTATCTTCTCTTGCTCAGATGTGAAGGTACCTTATGGTTTACATTTGTATTTTCTCCCTTGCCCAAATGCCCTGGGACTATAGGCAATTTGGAATTTGCACTTTGGTTCCAGCCTGGTTAACACTGTGAAACTCCCAGTTCAGTGATCCATGGGTGAAAATATGGTGAGAAAAGAAAAAAAAAAAACGAAAAGGAAGACTTCAGTTTGGCTGGAAGTCTGCCTACAGGGAGGACCCTGTATACTGTCCAGAGCTCGTTTCTATCTGAAAACAGATTTCCACAGTACGCTTGCTGTCCATTGGAGGAAAACTCCTGATTGTAATAAATGCTCCCCTCCACCCACCCTGTGGGAGATTGCACTGACTGGGGCACTAAGTGGCTTCTTTGCACCTCAGGGCCTTTGGATGTGCTGTGCCCTGTACTTAAAAGCTCTTCCTTTGTAAGTCCCAGGACTGACTCTTCTTCTTTCAGGCTCCGAGTCAAGACGACAATTCCTAGCTACCCTTGCTACGTGATCCCCGCTGTCCTCTCCGCTTTCCTCTTCGTTCTTTCTGTCAATATCTGGAACACTCATTTTTCAAATGGCTGCTGTCAGAATACAAGGTGTGTGAGAGCACAGACCTCTCCCGTTCTGTTCACTTCTCTGTCCCAGTGCCTGGAGGCACATAGTTTGGGCTCAGAAATATTTGGTGCATGAACGAATTTTAAAATTCACTGCAGTTATAGGTGAGGGAGATTGACGTACAAACGTTCAGTTACAAAATAAACGAGTCACAGGTGTGACGTGTACAGCATAGGGGAACACCATCAGTAGCTATGTAGTTTCTCTGTGTGGTGACTTACCGTAACGAGTGTTATCATGATCATTTTCAAATGTACAGAAATACTGAGTATCTATGTTGTATACCAGAAACTAACATTGTGTTGTAGGTCAGTTACAGTTCAGAAACAAACCGACAGACTCATAGAAAAAGAGGTCAGATTTGTGGTTACCAGAGGCCGGGGGTGGGGGGAGAGGGGCATTGGAGGAAGGTAGTCGAAAGATATAAGTTCTTCCAGATGTAAGTACTAAGGGTGTAATGTACAACATAAGTGTAATTAACACGGCTGTGTGTTATTTATGAAAGTTGTTAAGAGACTAAATTTTAACAGTTGTTATCTCACAAGGACAAAATGCATATGTGTTTTCTCTTTCTTTAACATATCCATCTGAGATGGTGGGTGTTCATTGAACTTACTGTCGTGACCATTTCATGATGTACATAAGTCAAATCATTGCGCTGTATACCTTAAATGTATGCAGTGCCATATGTCCATTATATGTTAATAAAACTGAAACAAAAAATGAAAAAAAGTTAATGCAGTGGGGAAGCTACTCTGGAAGAAAAAAGCTTACGTTCCACCTTCTCTCTGGGTAGCAGACGCCTCTGGTGCCACGTGTCCCATCCCTCAGCTCCCACGGCTGCAGAGGATGGTCCTCAGCATGTTGGGCGGACCTGTGGGGCGCAGAGGGATGGGACACCAGGTACCAGCTGATACGAACAGCTCAGGTTCTGTCTCTAGCATCTTTCCCCCTCCCTCCAGGGGCCTTCTCTGATGCAGTGGCACACAAACCGAGGCTGTCCAGAAGAGCCTGAGAGTTAATGCTCCTGATGGAAACCTGATGTGTAAACGCCCCCACCTCCGGTCCCTGGGTGGGTGATTCTGGGAGCCGTTCTCTACACTTCTTGGGAGGTCCTGGGGGAATCCAGCTGCCATCACTCCCATCAGCAACCCGAGTCCCAGGCTCCCACCTTCCGTCCTTGTCTGAGGCTCTGCTCTGGGGAGAACTCACCCCAAGACTCCATTCACATCGATAATGGCACTCCACTCTTGCCTGCCCTTTGTCATACCCTGCGAAGATGCTTACCATATCAATGGGGAAACTTTGAAGGACCTCTTTACAAATGTGTGCCTGCTGTATTTTATCTCTTTCCAAATGACAAGGGTCCCTTTCCCCTTGGACTTCTGAGACCTGTTCCCCTAAAGATCTAGCAATTTCACCTCCTTTTTCTTACAGCTGTGCACTGAGCAATCTGCTGGCCTCCAGCCCTCCCCGTTCCTTTCTTGAAGACACAGTCGTGGAGTCGAGCTTGCCCGTTGCTTTCCCAGGCCGTGGGTATTTATAGCACGGGCTTTTAGGTCGTGGGCTAACTTTAGGAGGTGCTTGCTTTGAAATAGACTTTCTGAAGGACCTCTGTGGAGATAATGAGGCCATTTCTACACTCGCAAGTTGGAATACATTACAGATAGTGGTTGCAAGAAGTACTTGAAATGATGGTTCTTTCTGTACCAGGCAATTTTTTTTTTCCAAACCTCCCCCAAATCATTCTGCAATTGTTACCTGGTACTTTTGTGGCTGGTTTATGCCTTGCACAGACGTCATTGTATCATCTGTCATTTTTTTTTCTTTTCAAACTTCCTATGTCAGTACCGGCAGAATTGATGGCTGAAAGGTTCAGCTAATGTAGGGTTGGGAGAGGGCAAGAGGGAGGAGGCAGCTGTGATACTGCACCTTGAAGATACGGCTTTGCCAGCTCCTAGGATGTACCTCCTTTAACCTCTTTGGTGCCGTGAGTCTCTTGGCAGCTTTGTTAAATCCGGTGGATCCTGTGTCAGAATAATATTATGAAACAGTTCATAGAATTATAAAGGAAGCCAACAATACAGAAATGCAGTGATCAAAATGTTAAAATACTTTGTGCTACAGAACATGTGTGCTTCTGTGTTAATGCCTTAAACAACACGGTCTCCAGGCAGATGGATTAACTATCTAATTATGGGGCTGTGATAGGCACGTGTTTTGAGATCTTTGCCACACACTGTAATGTGACCTGAAAATACCTGCGGTTTCTGTTTGTGTCCAAGTCAGAGGAACTGCTCAATCCCCCTGCGGTTTGTTGCCAACATTTGTGATTGATGGGAATGATGAGTTTCAAACAGAAGTTCGTGAAAATAAAGATGTCATTTCTCCCTGCCTCCCCCCATCCCAGTTCATGGTCCCTTGAATCCTCTTCAAGGACCCCAGATTCATAAACCCTGTTCTTGGGATTGGCAGTTGCTTTCAGGCCTTTGCTGAAGCTCTCGTTTGCTAGGTGGGTGACGGTCTTTTGCTCCCACACCTGTCTCGTGAGAGATGCCTTGGCAAATGCTCATTGAAGGAAACCATTGCCTCGCATGGTGTCGCCATGATTACAGGTTGGATAAATGCTAATGATGAGAGTGATGACGCCAGGATGTTAGCTCTCAGGAGTCCTGTCTCTGCTTTTATTTACTTTTTTCTTTTTGGTTCCTTTCATCTATTATAGAAATGGCCATTGATTGGGAGAACCAATGATGTCTGAAATTACTTATTAGATTGAAAATACTTCAGAAAGTGATTGTACTAACTTGGTTTGTCAGGTTTTCTTAAGCAGGACCTGTTAACTGATTACTACTCTGCCGAGTGTCGTAGAGGGAACAAGCCTACTTTTTGATTTGACATCAAACGTTTTTGTTTCCAGCAAGAGTCTCATGCCCAGGTACAAAAATATATACACACAAAGTAAAAATATTAGAAGAGAGAGCCCAAAAGACAAGATTATAACTAAGGTGTGCGTTCACAAAGTGAACTATATAGGTATGAACTGAAAAAAATGGTGGTGAGGGGGAAGGGAGGAGGGGGTCAATGTGCATTTTTTAGATATGGGAGAGGCAGAGTACCCAGTAGTTGAGAGGGCACAGCCTCCGAATCTTGGGCTCAGATCCCAGCTCTGCCCCTTGGTAGCTGAGCTTGGGCAAGTTGCGTGGCTTTCCTGCATCTAAATTTCCTCCTCTGTAAATGGGAGAATGATAGCAACCCCTTCAAAAGCACATGGAGAAGATAAAGTGAGTTAATGCATACAAAACTCTCAGAGCAGAGCCAGGGCTTTGGAAGTGGTCATTAGCCGCTGCTCTGATTCATTCTCACAACTCACATTAGTACCGCTGCAGCCCACCGAGCCCTTCTCTGTGCCACGCCTCATTTGAACTCCACAGTAACCTGAGTAGCTATTATTAAAATCCATCTTCAGGATGAAGAACCTGAGGTTCAGAGAGGTGCAATGATTTGTCCATCAAAAGGGTATGAAGCAGGGCGCACGAGAACCCAAGCTTTGCGATGTCGAGACATCTACCCACGTTCCACTGGATCCCTCTGCATCCCTCTGCATTTAGTAGAGCGGTTGATGTGAGCCTTTGCAGTTTGTTTCAGATTTAAATGAAGAGGATCAGGGATCCAGCGCTGTCCCACCAACTTTCTGCAACGGGGACGTTCTATCGCTGTGAAGTTCAGTGCAATACCAACACTTTCCACCAGGTGGGGCTGCCTAGCACTCGAACTGGGACTAGTGCCAGCGATGGACTCAATTTTAAATTTAACTTCATTTATGTTCGTTTCAGTGGCCGCATGTGGCTAGGGGCTACCAGTTGGACAGAGTTGCTCTTGTGTCTGAAGGGTTCGTTAGGAAGTCCTGCTCTACTACTGATTATTAGCCTTGCAACCTGGGGAATATTATTTCTGGGGGCTCAGTTTTCCTATCTATGAAATGGGAGAATTCTCTTTGGATTAAAAATTCACTCTACTGAAGTCAAAGATGAAAATTATTATTTTTCAAAAAGCTATAGCCGTTCTCTTGGAATCCAAGGGGAGGGATGCAGGCCAAGGGAAGGCAAAAAAAAAAAAAAAATAGAACGACCTTCAGAGACGTGATCATGCTCTCCTGCATCATCTCTGCTCTTTGCACATCGGTGCCAACTGCATCTCTGTGAAGACGGTATTTCTTTGTTCCCCCTGCAGTTAATGAGAGAAGGGCGGCCATCCCCCAACCCCTAGATGTGTATCTCCCTCCTTCAACAGATTATTCCAGAAGGATTAGCTGTCTCTCAGTCTCAATTCTACATTCCAGGCAGAGGAAACTTCACTTGGATCATGTTGGAATTTTGTTTCTGCTTCCCTGGTGCCAGTTACCAAAAATCCTTTGGAATAGACGGTAATTGATGGGTTTTCAGGAGAATCTGTTATATTAATTAAAGATTAAAGGTCCTGTAGGTCACAAAGATAAATCTGCATTTCGTACATTTTTATGTTTTGCAGCAGGTTATGATAAGTAGTTTTCACACGCTTTTCTCCCTTTTGGGGATGGAGAGTGCATTTATTACCTTGAGGGCTTAAACTCAGGACTGGAAAGAGAGGTCGTTCCTGCTAGCCGCTTGTGGTTTTCTGCTTTAAAAGTCTCCTAAAGTGTGTGGTGCATCTCTTGCGCATTGGGATTATGGGATCATGACCTCATGTTTCATCCTGTGGGCACAGTTGCAGCCAGAGTGTTTCCCTGATACCCGAATGAAGCGTGATGAGTGAGTTCTGGCATGAACACGTGAACGTGACATAGAAACTTAAAACTCAGGTTCTGGCTGTAATGCATTATATATGTGAGCTGTTTCTTTTTTAGAGCCTGAATAAGAGCAATGGCCTCACAGGACTTTATCTGAGTCAATGATGTCAAACCATAGGAGTAGTTTTAAGATAACTGCTTTGAAAGCCAAAAGGCTTTCCCAGATGAAGAAGAAGAAGAAGAAATAACCTAGAGTGCATGGCTGCCTACAGATAGCAGCCTGTGGTTATGCCCCTATGTCTGAGTTGTGTTTTTAACTTCCATTATCTATCTTAGTTCATCCACTGTATCTAATATAATCTCACTTCAACAAGATGATCCAAATATTAATGCCCTACTCTCTTGGCTGCCCTCGTGATTTCCAGTTAGTTTGTCACTTTTGGGTAGACGGGAAGTGGTCTTCTTGATTTCACCCAGTGTGTCCTGATATAAAGCCAGTACTCAGGATGCTTTCAGTATATATCTGCTGAGTGTTGAGAGCATCTTCAAATGGTTTGGGGAGCTTTGATAGACTGTAGTGAGGGTTTGTGTTACAGAAGTCACTGAGAGAACCAATAAATAGTGAGCCGCGCTTTGCTTGTGTTTATTATGTGCAGTTTTCCATATGAATAATTACCATATCATTTAGAAGCTATGCTTGTATTCTGATTTAACTTTTTTTTTAAACAGCATATCTCCATCCTTTATTTCTTCTCACCAGATTGGTACAGCTCTAAAAAGATTGCTCCAGGAGACAGAATTTATAGAAATGAGTTATACAGGTGGGGGTAGAAAGTGAAAGCATAGCAACTTTGTCCCAGCTGGTCTTGCAGGCGCATCTTGCTTGATCTCAAGAGCCGTCGGTCGCGGAGGTTTTTGGATGAACCCATGCAAGGTCATCCCCATTCGTGGAAAGCACCCAAAGTGGATGACCTACTGATGGAACAGTTCCATTATCCTTGTATAAAAGGAGCAGCATGTGATGCCATTTAGTGTGAAATTGTTACGTAAATTATACAGTATCTTATGCTTCTTTAAGGATAGCTTGCATTCTGTTTATAATTATGACCTTATTAAAAAATTAAAACACGTATTTACTATAATAAAAGCCGATAACTGTGCATCAGTTAACATGCTAGCACTGTCAAAAGACTTCCTTTTTTGGCCACAGGAGGGCACTGTTGTCAAACAAAAGGTGATTTTAAGATTGGAAATTTAATAAAGGCTTAGTTTAAGCATTTTCTTTCTTTTTTAAAACACCTTTAGTGTGTTATGGTTCCTGTACAGTAAACTCCATGTATTTCAGATGTACAATTAGATGAATTTTGATAGATGTATATACCCATGAAACTACCACAACAATCAAGATAGCTAACATTTCCATCACTCCCCAAAAGGTGCAATTTCTGAATTCCCAGTTTATTTCTTCCCACCCACTTTGCCCCTTGGTAACCATAAGTTTGTTCTCTATGTCTGTGAGTTTGTTTCTGTTTTGTAAATAATTTCATTTATGTCTTTTTTTTTTTTTTTTTAAGATTCCACATATAAGCGATATATGGCAATTTTCTTTCTCTTTCTGGTTTACTTCACTTAGAATGATAACCTTCAGGTCCATCCATGTTGCTGCAAATGGCATTATTTTATTCTTTTTTTATGGCTGAGTAGTATGTCATTGTAAATATATACCACATCTTTATCCAGTCATCTGTTGATGGACATTTAGATCGTTTCTGTGTCTTGGCTATTGTAAATAGTGCTCCCTCTCTCCTTCTCTCCCTCTGTGAACATTGGGGTGCATGTGTCTTTTTGAATTATATTTTTCTCTGGACATATGCCCAGGAGTGGAGTTGCTGGATCATATGATAAGTCTATTTTTAGTTTCTTGAGGAATCTCTGTACTGTCCTCCATAGTGGCTGCACCAATTTACATTCCCACCAACAGTGTAAGAGGTTTCTTTTTTCTCCACATTCTCTCTAGCATTTATCATTTGTAGATTTTTTAATGATGGTCATTCTGACTGGTGTGAGGTAATACTTCATTATAGTTTTTATTTTCATTTCTCTAACAGTTAGTGATGTTGAGCATCTTTTTATGTGCTTGTTGGCTATCTGTATATCTTCCTTGGAGAGATATCTATGTATTCTGCCAATTTTTTGATTGGGTTGCTTGTTTTTTTTTAAAATTATTATTATTTTATTTATTAATTTTTATTTTAAGGTGTATGAGCTGTTTGTATATTTTGGAAATTAGTCCCTTGTTGGTTGCATCATTTGCAAATATTCTCCCATTCTGTAGGTTGTCTTTTTGTTTTGTTGATGGTATCCTTGGCTGTGCAAAAGCTTTTAAGTTTAATTAGATCCCATTTGTTTATTTTTGCTTTTATTTCCATTACTCCAGGAGCTGATTCAAAAAATGTATTGCTGTGATTTATGTCCAAGAGTGTTCTGCCTGTGTTTTCCTCTGGGAGTTTTATAGTATTTGGTCTTACACTTAAGTCTTTAATCCAATTTGAGTTTATTTTTGTATATGGTGTTAGAGAAGGTTCTAATTTCAGTCTTTTACAGGTAGCTGTCCAGTGTCCCCAGCACCACTTATTGAAGAGACTGTCTTTTCTCCACTGTATGTTCTTGCCTCCCTTGTGGTAGATTAACTGACCAGAAATGCATGGTTCCATTTCTGGACTTTCTATCCTGTTCTGTTGACCCATGTGTATGTTTCTGTGCCAGTACCATACTGTTTTGATCACTATAGCTTTGTAGTATAGTCTGAAGTCAGGGAGCACGATTCCCCTGCTCCGTTCTTCTTTCTCAAGATTCTTTTGGCTATGCAGTGTCTTTTATGTTTCCATACAAATTTTAGCATTTTTTTTTGTTCCAGCTTTGTGAAAAACGTCATTGGTAAAACATGTATTTATTGTAATAAAAACCTGTACTGTGAATCAGTTAACATGCTAGCACTGTGAAAAGACTTCCTTTTATGGCCACAGGAGGGCACTGTTGTCAAACAAAAGATGATTTTAAGGTTGGAAATTTAATAAAGGTTTAGATTAAGCTTTTAAGAAGCATTTATCCCACTAATGGATTAACATGGCCAATATTGCCTGTGATGGGCATTCTCTTGCTATGTAATCCTGCTGCAGTGGAATTTACTGTGTATATATGTCCATGAGCTTAATGTTCTCAGTAGCTGAATCTTAACCATATTTTCCCTAAAATGTTCTGAGTCATTGTTACACATGGGAGGCACCTTGATGATCAACTAGATGAACTGTATTTGTGTACAGGTGAGGAGTTAGGGGAGCATAGGAGTGAACTGACCATTCATTTAGGAGTAAAACTAGAGATTTTCATTTATTCATTTATTTAACAAGACATATTCAACACCCATGATGTGCAGGGCATTAAGTTAGAGATTAGGGTAGAAGAGAAATAAGATGTCACCCCTCCCCTCCAGAGATTTGCATTCTGTTTGTAAATGAACGGATGACCCCACCCCCACGTTGTAACCCTTAAAATAGTAGAGATGCTGTTACTGATGGTTACGTGCAGCTTGCTTTATTTTTATGTCTGTTGTGTAGACCTGAGATCATATCATGTAAAAAGTTTTTAGACACAAGTTCAAGTGCTTGGCAACCTGTGGGTAGGCTCCACAATATTCTGTTGGCTATTTACTATGTTAAATAAAATCCTTGGACACTCTGTTTTGATTCTTTGAAAAACGAGAAACGAGAGGAAATTTTCCAATTAAAAACTGGTCTAATTAAAAGAAATAAACTCTCTGCTGTAAGGATAATTGGTCCTTGAGAGATTTATGGCTCCATTGCCATTACTGCTCACACGTGTTCAGCCCCGGACCCGGGCAGCTTTCCCTCGGAAGACAAGCTGTGTGGTCATGCTGGGTGTCCCTGAATTTGGTGAGTGCATTTTATTTTATGTAACTTGCCGTTTGTTTTCTCTGTTTTATGTCTGCTGGCTCTCCGTGAACCGCTATCACTCAGTGATGATTGCTTTTTGTACATTTAATGGTCACTCCAGTTTTTCTTCATTAACAAAATGCACTGTTTGTCCATATTTCCGTTCGAAAGGAATGTGCCACTGCACTGAAATAAAGATACCGTGAGGCTGTAAGGAATTTCTCAGTTCTTAAAATGACAGAGTGTGAGCCTTATAAAAGCCCAGCGTGTCTATCTAATTTATCTGAGTCATCTCTGACCAGAAGGGCCCTTTTGAAGAACTCTACCACCTCATTTAAACAAGATGGTTTTGGTAAGCCTCGAAATTAAAAATGCCATTTATAAAATTTTATAAAATTCTTTAATATTTAATGGACCCAGTTATTGTCCTTAATGGCTCACTTGGAACGTGGTTTAGCACGTTGTTAAATGGTTCAGGAGTAAAGCCTTCATTGTTGTTTTAAAGCAAGCAATAAAAAAGCAATATAGGACACGTATATACCACATTTTGGCAGAAAAAGTGTCTGCCACTTTAACGTATGACAGTGAATGGGCTCTGTATTACAAAGTCATTCCGCGCATCCTGTGATAGTCATAAACGACAGCTCAGCTGAGGCATCAGCCTTATATCAGTGCTTGAAATACAATCACCGAAGTGCCGATAACCTATGAAACACATTTGCGTTCATCAGCACCCTCTTAAAAATAAAAGGCTTGTTAATACTTGTCTTGTTTCAGAGTGAATTTGTCAGGAAAGAGGTTAAATTTAGTTTGCATACTTTTGTGGAAAAGCTGTTTGACAATTTCTGGAAGACAATTCAGCGTGGTTGTGTTAGTCAAGCAACCGGAAATGGAAGCATCTTTCCTCCTTTCTGTCTGACGAAATGATGAATTATTTTATGTAGGCAACTTCTATTTCAAAAATCTCGATTGCTTATCAGAAAAGCCCTCACTTAGAGGGACCATCTTTTCATCCCTTTTCCACTCATAAAAAAAACTCTTTTTTTTACTCCCCAAACCCAGGTTGCTAATTTACAACGGGGAAGAGGGTAGAGCGTGGTGACAGGTCTTGATCGGTTTGAAATTAGTGTGGAAAAATGATTTACCGCAATGTCTAAACTCTGAAGGGTGTGTCACCTCTTACATCGTTAGCTGGAAGAATTTCTCCTTGCGCCCTGATACCCTAGGGGCTGAGAACCACAGTTACCAGGTTATCCCAGCAGATCCCACCCGGGAGCTCAGATGAACTGATGGCGAGTCTGGAAATAGCTAATTATTCAGACGTCCCCCCCGCCTCCGCAGGTGATGCAAGATGGAACCTGGAAACCTGCTAGGTGAGTGGGCAGGCAGGGAAGGGCAGTGTGGATGTGTAGCTGGCGGACTGTCTGTTCATTAAGCCACAGTCTGCCTCGCTGTATTGTTGCAAAAATGCTTCTGAGTTGGAGTTTGCCAGGAAATGAGTCTCAGCGGATGCACCGACCAAAAATCCATTTTGTTTTGTCTTGTTTCCACTGCTGAATTCCTTCATAGACATGAACAGACGTCATTTAGCCTTCACGTGTTGTATTCTGACTCCGCTGTGTATTTACTGAAGTGTTTTCGAGGAGTTCTGCCCTGAAGTGTGGTTGTTTCCCATCTGTTTGAAAAATGGCAGCTTAAGCACTCAAGGTCTTCAGAATTTTTGTACGTTTGGTCTTAATTTGGGAAACGACATAAGCCTTTAATAAATGGGCAGTAAGTCTGAACCCCGCAGCAAATCAGAACCATGTTTTTCATCAGCTTTTCAGAGATGAGGCAGAATTTATTTTGGGATTAATATAAAATAGCTTAGGGTCTGGTAGCTAATTCAGTCCAGTTGCCTACACAGGTTGGTCCACAGACAATTTTTATTTTTAGGTTGTTTACCAATGTCTTGAATTCCTGAAGAAAGAATTCTTTTCAGTCTGTTTACTGAAGCATGAAAAAGACCTTACAGTTTTTGAAAACATTTTTACAAGGATTGAAACAGTAGGTACCTTGGTGCCAGATGGCTTGAATTTGAATCCTGGCTTAGCCACTTGCTAGCTGAGTGACCTGCTAGCTGAGTGACCGTGGGCAAGTTCCTGTCCCCTTATACCTCATCTGTATGGCAGGATGTAAATAAATCCTCCTTTTAAGTGAGTTATTATTTTAAAGTGTTTAACACAGTGCCTGGCCCATAGGAGGCACTATGTAAGTGCTTTTTAAATAAAAACAAATGAACTTCTTCTGGGGACTTGGGTGGGTGCTAAGAGAATCGAATTAGCCAGAATGTTCCAACTATCAAATTTCCTTATTGTTTAAGATTGGTGATAAGTTCCAAATCATTTTAGTCTTTGTGATACACTGAAGCCTTTTAAGTGAATTTTTTGGGGAGGGTAAGGTAATTAGGTTTATCTATTTATTAAAAAAAATTTTTTAATGCAGGTACTGGGGATTAAACCCAGGACCTCGTACATGCTAAGCAAGCGTTCTACTGCTGAGCTATACCCTCCCCCCTTTTTAAGTGAATATTTAATGTTTTATTTTGATATAATTTCGGACTTAATGAAAAGTTGAAAGCATAGTACAAAGAACTCCTTCCTGTATACCTTTGACCTGGATTCACCAATTGCTTGCATTTTGTTCATTTGTTTTTATGTTCATTCATTCACTCTTTTCTTTCTTCCTTCCTTTCCCTTTTTTCCTCTCTTCCCACCCCCCCCCAGAATTCTTTGAAAATAAGTAGGAGATACTTGCCCCTTTTATTCTTAAGTATTTCAGTGTGTTTTTTAAATAGCAAGGACATCCTCTGTCTTAATTGCAGTATAATGATCAAAATCAGGAAATGTGATGTTTGATACAACCCTGTCATTTAATGTACAGGCTGTGTTTAGAAACTGTTTTGTCCCAGTAATGTCCTTTAAAGCTGTATGTGTGTATATATGTGTATGTATGTGATGAATGTGTGTGTATGTGTGTGTATATGTTTGTGTTCATGTGTATGTCTGTGTGTGTGCAGTTCATTCTGCCACTGACTGTGTGTGGGTATTTTTCCTGGCCCAAGATCCAACACAGGGTCACAATTTCACTTAGTTGCCCTGCATTGCTTGTTTATTTGGAACAGTTCTTCAGATTTTTTTTTTTTTTTGTCTTTCATGACTTTGACACTTTTAAAGGCTACAGAGCAATGACATTGCAGAATGCCCCTCAAATTTGAGTTAGTCTGCTTTTCCCTCATGATTAGGTCCAGCTTTAAGGTCACTGTGTTTTCTGATTTTAAAAGGAACCGTGCTATTTTGTCACTGTAGAGTTTTTGGATGACAAGGACAACGTGTGGAGTGACGGGGGCTTAGCAAAACTGATGCCAGAGACGTTCTGAGGGGGCTTATCTCCAAGTAAATAACCACATTCCCAAAGCATAATCCTCTCAGGGAATTCACTCTACTACTAATGGTGAAGGCAAACACATCAAGAGGAAAGAAAGGGAGAGCTTCACTCTTTCCTTGGTAAGAAATCAAACGTAGGCAGAATTCCTTCTTGTGTACAACAGAAGTAAATTAAACACATGAAGAATGGTCTCCTCTGCCTTAGATCCTCCAAGTTTCTTGGTACCAGGAAACATAAACAGGCATTCTGTTTCTTTTGTTGTAAAAGAGTGACTGTCTCCACATAATAGTAACATGTAAGGTGAAAGATGAAGAATGTAATCTCGCGTCCAGATCTTGAGTGTTTTTAGTTCATTCTGAGAATGATTAGATATGTTAATTTTTTTTTTAGCCTAGATACGGGCAATGTCTTTCATCATTGTAAACACCCAGACTCTCAAAATTGGTAACTTTTAGATACATGCACCCCAATGTTCACAGGAGCACAATTTACAATATCCAACACATGGAAGCAGCCCAAGTGTCCCTCAACAGATAATTGGATAAAGAAGATGTGGTATATATATATACAGTAGGATACTACTCAGCCATAAGAAAGAATGAAATAATGCCATTTGCAGCAACATGGATGGACCTAGAGATCGTCATACTAAGTGAAGTAAGCCAGTCACAGAAAGACGAATATCATGGTATCACTTATATGTGGAATCTAAAGTATGACACAAATGGACTTATTTACAAAACAAAGAGATTCAGAGATAGAAAACAAACCTATGGTTACAGGGGGGAAAGAGGATGGGGAGGGATAAATTGGGAGTTTGGGATTTACAGATTCAAACTACTGTGTATAAAATAGATACACAACAAGGTCCTACTGTATAGCACAGGGAACTATATTCAATATCCCATAATAAACCATAATGGAAAAGAATATGAAAAAGAAAATATATGTGTATAACTGAATCACTTAGCTGTACACCAGAAACTAACACAACATTGTAAATCAAATGTACTTCAATTACAAAAAATGAATGACTTTTGAAACAGAATGATAGGAAGGACTGTGCTATTGCTGGGAGACGACTGGGAGGGAAATGAAGTGACCAGAAGGAAAGGCTTTTGGTGTCACGTACACAGTTATTGATGGTCTTGAACGTACTAAAGTTTGGAACCGACATGAAACAGTTAATCCTTTCAAGCGAGTACCCAGAGTACACTCTGGGAAAATCCGAGTGAGTAAGTTACTGTTCAGCCTAAAATTAAGCTCCTGGCTTTTTGTCTGGTGGACGAACTATTAGATCACATTTCACTGATAGATCCATTTTTTAATGAACTGAAAAAAGAATCCCCAGTGGTTCCCTTTGTGTGAAGAAAACAAGGTAAATATTAGCTGGGAAAGGTCATTTTGGTTTCCAATATGCGAGGAGTTCATTATGACGGGTTCTGATAAATTATACTGTGCATTTCTTTCCAGTAACAGAAGGTCACGTTGTGCTCTTGGGTGTCCATCAGGACACACACACTTAATAAAGTTGGAGGATCTGAGAGACGAACAGTTGCCAGTTTTTTTTTTTTCCCAAGTAACGTATTTATCCAGTTATTCAAAACCATTTCCTTCTCATAGAGCTGATCACTCAAGGTCTTTTCTCTCTCTTCTGTAGCCCCAAAGGGCTGGGGGTCTTCAAGCCTGTCACCTGAAGTGTTCCCTAGGCAAACATCTGTAATTATCTCCAGGGCCATCCAAAGAAGAGCACAATCTAAGTTGTGCTTTGTGGTGGATTTGTAATGGGTTCAGCAGGATTCAATAGTAATTAGATTGTGTTGCAAGGATTTTTTTTTTTTAATGGAGGTACTGGAGATTGAACCCAAGACCTTGTGCATGCTAAGCTTGTACTCTGCCACTGAGCTGTACTCATTCCACTGATGATCATGTTTATGTCATATCTGCAACTGAAATATTTTTGATGCCCATCATTATTTCTCTCTGATCTCCACCCCTGGGAGGGAGATATGTAACCGGCAATGTTAAAAATGGTATAGTTTCATTTGTTTCACGTCTTTTCCCTTGAGACGTCTTGGTTAGGAATCATCTGAGTTCTTGAAAAAAATGTTTTCACTGAGTAGAAGGGTCCTTTTAGGTCTAAGCATTAAAGGAGCGTGTTGAGTCTCAGTTGTGGTATTAACAAACAAGTGTGGGGTTTTTGTGTTTTTTGTTTTGTTTTTAGTATTTTGGTATGGAGTTTTACATTGGAATGACTTTTGCCCTCTGCCTCCCATCAACATTTTTCAAAAAGCATCCTTGCCAATCGTTTAGCGTCATCTTCAGGTTTATATGATCCAAAGCTGGGAACTCAGGTCTTCATGCTGGCTTTTCCATTGCTCTGTGAACTTGGGCAAGCTGTGGCACTCTTGGGATTAGATCATCTCCAATTTTGTTTTCATGGTTGATGAAATGTGAGAGTGAAATTCTGCATCCTGAGTGGTTTGGGACCCTCTGTCAAATTTGGGATGCATTTGCTGCAGAAGGAACGTCTACTTTAAAATTATATTCTGTTAACTAATATATGGCTAGTTAATGAGGGCAGAATTCTGTATCTCCCCCCTTCCCCACCCCATCTATTGGGACACACTTTACAAATGTGGATGTGTTTGACAGTCTACCACTTGCCTATGACCACAGGCGTCATTGGGGAAAAAAAAACATTATTTTCCTGCTGGAAATCTGTATCATTTCAACATGAAAATGCTAATGGTTTCCTGTCCTTTTTGTTTTCTAAATAGGTCTTCCAAACTAAGATAACTTTTTGGAACTGCAGAAATGGTTGATCCCAGCTACAAATGGGAGTTTGGAGTCATTCTGAAATACATCCTGGAATAATTGTGTTTGACTGGAACCAAATATTATGAAGTCTCCAAGGTAAAATGATTTTCACACATACCTAGAGATGATATCTTTACGAAGCATTAAGAATTCAGCAACACTGACTGTCTTAGAGTTGATGATCCTTTATAAAAGCCTTCTTTTATATTGGGTTTTTGGGAATTTGGGGAGTTTAAAAAATTTTATCTCATCTTTGACATTATTTCAGTTTGTGAAGCAGTGTTTTGGTTATGCAGCAGGGTAGGTGGTGACATTTTTAAGATAAACCAATTTTGTTTTGCATTTGGACAATAATGTTCAATGTAGAAGAAACTGAAGTATTACAGTAGACATTGTAGGTGAGAAATCCTTCTATTGGGGGGTCTGGATTATTGGATGAAATAAAAAATTATTGCTCAGTAGGTGCCCACTTAGGCATTTCTCCAGGAAATCATAGCTGTCGTTAAGGAGAGACTTGTTCTCGGCCCTAGGAACTCATTGCTGTTCATCCTGGACGCTGGTACATAGAATTATCCATGAAGAAGAAGTCAGATCAGGGATGATTACCCGAGATTTCAAATAGTGGCCCTTAAGAATTTTAGATTTGGGATTTGTTGTTGGTATCCAACCAGGAAAACAAACCATTCTGAGAACGTGGAGCAGAGGGAATTGAATTCAGGGCACCGGTTACACATGTGGTAGGAGAGTCAGAGAAATAACACGGAGGACGTGGAGGTGGCCCAGAGATGAGCAACAGCAGGAAGCTGCTAGCATCCTGAGGCAGCTGGGACCCCGGAAGGCAGCCCTGCGTGCCGGTGCCTGGGGGAAGGGACCTTCAGTGGGAGCTGGAGCCACAGTGGGCCCTTCTGGTAGGAACTGACACTACGGGAGACACACGGCTACTCCATCGATCCTGCCAAGACCAGGAAGGTGGGAAGAAATAGCCCAGCCTTTCCCTTCCACCCTCCAGGCTTCAGCCAGTGTCTCCTGTTGGTTAAACCCAGGCAGTCAGGAGCCAGGTGATTCAGGACTGCGGAAAATGCAGCGTGCAGGAGGCACCAGGGGAAGGGGAACGGATGGGCCTGAGGGCAAAACAGGCCCAGACTGGGACAGGGTTCATATTTGAGACCTCTTCCCATGACATTTTAATGAGCATGACCTGGACTTCTGTCCCTCAGAGGACGGGTCTTCTCTTGAGGCTGATGCCCACAGCCCCACGAAGTAAAGTTTGCATATGCCCTGGAATCTTCCTTCTGAAGATGGACAGTAGTGGACACTATGATGCACTGTCTAGAACCCCCTTCAGGAATGATGTGTCTCCTCAGCTGTTGGAAGTACTGAGGAAGATGGCCTGCGGCTTCTTTGAATTGTCCTCAATTCAAAGAGCTACCTTGTCTAAGATTACCCCTTACATCCAATTACTTAGCAAAATGTAAGTACAAAGGCTGGCTCCTCACCCCAACTTGGGACCACAGAGAAGGGGAATGTCCATTCATATGAAGTTAAGTTTGTTTATTCTCCCAGCTTCATTGAGATAAAGTTGGCACATAGCATAGTATATGTTTAAGATGTACAATGTGTTGATTTGGGATGTTTATAAATTGCAAAATGATTAGCACCATAGTGTCAGCTACCACCTTCATACCATGGAGTTCTTATTTCTTTTTTGTGGTGACAACATTTAAGATCTACTTTCTTAGCAACTTTCAAGTATATGGTACAGGATTTTTAACTACAATCACCATGCTGTACATTACCTGCCAAGACTTGTTCATCATATAGCTGGAAGATTTGACCTTTGACCAGTATCTCCCCATTTCCCCCACTCCCAACCCTTGGTAACCACCATGCTACTTACTATCTGTTTCTCTGAGTTTGTCTTTATTCGATTCTATATATAAATGAGACCATATAGTATTTGTCGTTGTCTGTCTGACTTACTTTACTTGGTAATAATGCCCTCAAGGTCCATCCAAATTTTTTGCATATGATAGAATTTCCTTTTTCATTGCTGCATAATATTTCATTATATCTATCTATCTATCTATCTATCTATCTATCTATCTATCTATCTATCTCACTCACATCTTCTTTATCCATTTATCTCTTGGCATCCATATGAAGTTAAGTTTATTTTATATTCACCTGTACTGGCCCATATTTCCAGCAAACTTTGAGATTGGATTAAAAATTATTAGCTCAGTCTTCCAGGCCAGAGGGCATTAATATCCAGTCAGAGAAACCAGATGCAGAAACCATGTACCTTTTATTTGAATCCAGCTCTTTGTGTGTAGCTTTTAAAATTTCATGACATAAAATAGTATATAACCCCGATGTGTTACCAGGGTGACTCAGGCTACACTCTAGGGATTTATAAACAGCCTTCTCACAAGGTATGTAGCTAACTTGGAAAACTTTAAAGTATAAAAGGTTTTTTTTGAAAATTGAGCTAATGCCCAGTGCAGATAGGGTTTGATTGGCCTTCAGTGTCCTTGAGGGGAAAAGAAGTCCGCTGCCCAGCATCTCCCACTGTTGTCCCCCACCTTCTCAGGATCCTGTTTGCAGAAGAGCCCCGCGCCACTCAGCCCTCACTGCCTTGCGTCCTGCTTTCTCTCCAGGATGAGAGTCTGTGCTCGGTCGGTTTTGCTGTCACACTGGCTCTTTCTGGCCTACGTGTTAATGGTGTGCTGTAAGCTGATGTCCGCCTCCAGCCAGCACCTCCGGGGACATGCAGGTAAACCCTTTAAGCTCATTATGCGTTGCTGAGATCAATGAATTAAAACCCTTGAATCAAACGGCAGAGCCCATGTTTTAGACGCAGGTAATTGACACGAGCTTTGATGGTGTGTAAACAACCAGGGGAGGCATGAAATACAGCAGAGTTTAAATGCAGTTGAACAGGTTGGTGTTTACAGAGTGTTGTTCTGGACATCTTTTTTTTTTTAAAGATGTTCTCCACATTTCCCTTTTTCCTTTTCCTTTCCTGAATACACTTTTTTTTTTTTTTTGGTACTAATTTTTCTCAAGGAATTCTGGAAAACCGCTGTGTATATATACTCCAGCTACCTTTGAAGGCAGAACATCTTTATTGATAAACGTAAACGAACACTTACAGGGCTATAGTGAAGGGAGCTTTCAGCTAACTTAAAACCCGTAACGTAGTGAATGATTGAAAAAGAAGAAATAAGCAGTGGTAACTTTTGCACAGGGCTGAAAATGGAGTGTGTCAAAGTTTGAGAGAATCATTCTGATAATTTCTAGTCAGACCCATGTCAGTACCTTGCTCATTTCTAAAGAAAGATTAAACTAATTAGTTAAGCGCGCGTGTGTGTGTGTGTGTGTGTGTGTTTCTCTTCCCTTTTCCTTGTTATATCTACATTTAAAGTGACACAGACTTGGAAAATCCCCGGTGAATTGTGTTTTCTTGAATAATTCATATTTGTGGGTGGACCTGTAGCCAAACAATTAACTTACTGTCTCTGCTTGGGTAATTGGAGCAGGGCAGTGCCAGGCATGTTTTGACTTTACAGTGAAAGAGTGACGCTTGAGCCCTAAGCCATGTATGTGTCAGAATTGTCAAGTCTCTCTCCAAGAAAGTATGCAGAGAAATTCATTAGGCATCCTTACCCTCAGATACACAGCAGGTCAGGCTTTCCACTCAGTTATTCTGATAATTTAAAGTTAAGACATGATTTTAGGCTTGAGTTTTTAAACTCTCTCACAACTCAGTTTTCCGTCCTCAAATGACAGTTTCAAGAAGACAGGAGAAATAATCATTGAAACTTTAATGAATCAGCATAAAATCGATGCCTTTTGGCTGCTGCAGAAGTGCCCAGGGCTAGCTGATCATAGTGCTGCGTAACTTTTGATGAGCTTTTTCTCGAGGATGAAGTGTCTGAAGTCATTAGTCTTATCTGTTTCATACATGTCTCCTTTCTTGGATGCTCATAGAGTCAGGCTAGCAAAGATGACAAGCAATTCAGTGGTGCTGTTTATGACCAGTATAATTCCAGGTTTCCAGGACCTGGGTTGGAGGGGTTGTGCTGGAAAGTGATCAACGTTTGAAGGAAACAGAGGACACGACTGAACCTTCGATTTTTAATCTTTGTGGCAATCCTCATTTCATCCCATAACCCTTTAAATTAGGAAAAGGTGGAACTAAATCTCAATTAAGATTAGAATTGTGTACACCAGAAAGGCAGTATCTTCCATATAAGCAAAAACCCGACAGCAACAAGGAGGGTGAGATGTCCAAGCGCAGCCTGGGCAGGTCTGGATAAATAAATGAGAAGCTCATGCTAGAATTTTTAGATGATTTTATTTGGATTCTCAGGTACTTGGTTTTTGGTTTCTCTTTGAAATTTGGGGGGATTCTTCCTGCTTTCATTTTTGGAATTTAAGTCCCTCTCCCCTCTCATCTTAACAGCCACCAAAGCAACCAGGACGGGCTCCTGCCCACAGGGGACTCTGTCCTCTTACTGGGGCTGCGGCTGCCTGCCGAGCCATCTTTGCAGAGGTACAGGCATGCCTCCTTTTACTGCACTTGGCTGCTTGACTGTGCAGCCCAGATACTGCTTTCTTTACAAATCAAAGGTTTGTGGCAACCCTGCATAGAGCAAGTCTATTGTTCCCATTTTTTTTCCAACAGCATTTGTTTACTTCATGTCTCTGTGTCACATATGGGTAATTCTTGCGATATTGCAAACTTTTCCTTTATTACTGTGTTTGCTAGGATGATCTGTGATCCAGGATCTTTGATGTGACTATTGCAAAAAAAGATTATGACTCGCTGAAGCCACAGATGTTGGTTAGCATTTATAGCAATAAGGTACTTTAAGATTAAGGTATGTACATTGCTTTTTTTTTTTTTTTTAGACATGATGCTATCGCTTACTTAATAAACCACACAGTATAGTGTAAACATAACTTTTATATGCACTGGGAAACCAAAAAATTAATGTGTCTTGTTTTATCTCGTTATTTGCTTTATTGTGCTGATCTGGAACCAAAGTCACAAAATCTCTGAGGTCTGCCGGTACCTTTTGCCTCTGCGCTAGGTGGGGGTGGGTTTGTAGCGTCTCTGAGTGCTAGGTGGGTAAATACGTCAGCTAGACCTGCTGCACTACGGTCTTTTAGGGCCCTCAGTGGAGGGAAGCCCTGTCTTTTCCACCCGCGGCCCTGAAGGCTGTTCTGGAGTGGTCTCCGTTCCAGCCAGCAGGAGGGCAGTGGGCAGGGAGGGCACACCTGGGAGGCGCTGATGATCAGGGCGGGGTGCTGACGGCATCGCTTGAGCTGTCCTGCCATTGGCTGGAGCCTAGGCCCCGCCCCCACCTAGCGCAGAGGCTGCTGGGAAGCGCACCCTACCTGCGGGCCCAGGTCGAGGAGGAGGCGGACGACGGTGGTTTTTGGTGAGTGTCCGGCAGCCTCTGGCACAACGTTTTAAGGTTTTAGTTGCGCAAAATGCCTTTCACAACTTTTAGACTAACTTATATTTCCGCCAACAGTAGTAGCGTGGTGATAGTGGCCCTTTCCGAGCACCCTTATCAGCTCTGGGTGAGCTCAGGTCTTGATGTTTTGCAAATCTGGTCATGAAAAAGGCTGTTGGATTGTTTTGACTTGCATCCCTTTTTGACTAAAGACTTAATGTGCTGGGGGAGTATTTGTATTTTTTTTTTTTTTCCATTGCACTGTCTTATCCTTTATTCATTTTTTCTCTTGGCTCTGTTGGTTACTTGTTCTGCGAAAGCTCATTGTAAATTGAGAACACCTGAGTATGTTGACCGTTATTTCCCTGCTACTTACTGCTTTTTCTTTGCCGGGTCCCCCGGTTCTAGCGGGGCTGTGTGGTAGGGGGCGTGGGTGTGGTTGTGGTTGTGGTTGTTGTAAAGTTTTCTAATGAGCCTGAAGCGTGTGGAGTTTCTTCCCGAATTGCGCTCAGCTGGTGAAAAAGTCAAGGGTCAGACTTGAGAAACTGGCGGGATTTTTGGGTGTATCTGAGACAGCTTGAGACGGGAGCAAGCTGCAGAAGAGTTAACTGCAGGAGCTCGTGTACAGTGTCCAGAAGGACTCCTGACACCTGTCCCAAGAGCTTTGTGGTTCGTGCCGGCCAATTAAAGAGACCGTGGCCCTAGGAAACCGTAGTCACAAGTTTATTGGATGCTTTTAATGGCTCAGGTGAGAGTGGCTGATTGATGATTGTGTCTAAACAAGGAGATATTTGACAATCCCATCTCCACTCATCCCTTTAAGACAAAGACAGGGGAGAAGGTGGGACTCAGCAGCCCCTAATTTGGGCAAATGGGGTGTGGAATGAAGTTTCATTTTGGTTCAAGCGTTAAAAATCAAAACAATAAAAACGCACCTCATTTTCACAGGGTTGGTGGTGGGAATCAAGGCAAATGGCACTGATAAACTTCCACGAGTCCAGAGGTAGTATTTTTAAAGAATTAGAAAGCACAAAGTTCATCTTTGTTGTTTCTAAAATTCTACCTGACATAATGATTGAGTACGAGACCACATGGGCTAAAACCATAGAAAAGGTGCAGGGGGCAATCAGTAGCTTAGTTTCTTTTAAAAGGAAGCCTGCGTTAACTCTTATTTCTCCAACTAGCAATTTGTTCTTTCCCGCATGATTTTCTTTCCCCCTGCATGCAGCATCATTTCCCCCCACAAGAGGGCAGCAAATGTAACGCCGCGGAAAGATGCTGACAGTTTCAGAAACTATAGAGTCATGTGAAATTAATTGTTTAGAGATAACCAAGTTTCTTATGTATAGCACAGGGAACTCTATTCAATATCTTGTAGTAAATTATAATGAAAAAGAATATTAAAAGGAAGATATGTATGTATATGTATGACTGAAACATTATGCTGTACATCAGAAACTGACACAATATTGTAAAGTGACTATATTTCAATTTTAAAAAGTCTACTTTCAATTAAAAAAATAATCATTTTGGGATATTTGTGAAAGTCTCATCCTGAGTCCACAGGTTGAGTCTGAGACACAAAACACCCTCCATCCTGGAGATTTATCCCTGAGACTATTTGGACACTTCAGAAATTTAGATTTTCCCCTTTGAAGTCAGAATCATGGCTCCTCTTCTGAAGTAGCTGGGAGAGTTGGGAACTCAGGTGCTGCTGGTCTACAAGTTCATTTTAATAGTTCCATTTCACCAGAGGACTTTAAGGATGACCTTGTTTGGGTTGTTTTAATTCCAGCAAATGCTATGGTGCCTAGCTACTATTTAATATGCTCTGTTTAGGTGCAAAGCCTCCTATTTAATATATTCCATCCAGGTTTTAAGGCCCTGAGAAATGTGAGCACAACTTAAAATGAGACAGTGGAGCGTAAGGAATCTGGAGTCAAACATAATCCTGGTTCTGCCACATTCTGGCTGTGTGACTTGTTCAGGCTACTTAACCTCTCTGAACCTGTTTCATTCTCTGTAAAAATGGAATGATGTATGTGCCTACCTTATGGGGTTGTTAGAATGACTAGATAAGAAAGTAGGTGAAGGGATTAGTACATAGTAAACTCTTAAAAAATGGTAGCTATTTTCACATTTAGAGACCTCCAGAATGAGGGAGAGTCTGGAAACTTTCAAGGAGTGATTGAGGACTCCATAGCTCCCTATGTGTAGGGAGATAGGATCAGTGGCTTAAAATTTGAAGATTTATCGTGTACAAGGGAAAAAAACTTGTTTTCATTGTTCTGAAAAGCTGACTGTAATGAAGAGAGTTTCTTTAGGAAGACTGGGGTTTCAGCTCAACCTTAAGAAAAGAAAATTTTCTGACAAATGAGGTTTCACCATCCTGGGGACGGAGTGACCCGGGGGTACTGAGAGCCCTCTTACCTGCTGCGCGCAGGTAGGTCTTCTGTCGAGGAGGACACCTCACTGATCTGGAGCTGGTGTCAAGAAGTGTGACAGGGCTGAGATTTCACCCAGCTTGTAAGCTGACAGGTCAGCCTGTCAGTTTCCTGGATGCTGAGAACCCTGGGTCAGTGGTGAAGGGTTTAGTTGGCACTGCCCAGGAAGCAGCAGGAGCTTCAAGTTAGCTTCTGTTCTCCTTTCATTCTTGGGCTGTTGACCAAACCACCGTGGGAACTCAGTCTCTTCTTCTGTAAAGTGGGGATAATCAACATAAAAGTCATCCTCATAAGTCATAATGAGGAATCGGTTAACGTCTGGAAAATGTGAAGACTTGCGTTTGCGTAGTAAAGTGTCCAATAAATGTTAGTCATCTTTATTGAAAACTGGCTTCTACTGAGTGTATATCATTTTTTAACACATATTATTTTCCATTATAGTTTATTACAAGATATTAAATATAGTTCCCTGTGCTACAGAGTAGGACCTTGTTGTTCATTTTATTTTTTTATTTTTTGAACTGACTATACAGTTGTATTACTTGAAGTACGGTTAATTTATAATGTGTTACTTGGTATACAGCACAGTGACTCAGTTATACATATATGTATTCTTTTTCAGATACTTGTCCATTGTGGGTTATTACAAACTATTGAATATAGTTCCCTGTGCTCTACAGTAGGTCCTTGTTGTCTGTCTTATATACAGTAGTGTGTATCTGCTAATCCCAAACTCCCAATTTATCCCCCCAACCCTTGCCCTGCTTTCCCCTTTGGTAACCATGTTCGTTTTCCATGTCTGTGAGAGTATATCCCAGAGTATATTCCATTTTATAGAGGTTCTGTAATGTTTAAATTTATGGAAATTTAGGTTTTCTGTTTTCTCTGTTATAAATGATATTGCAGAATGTGAATGTTGTGCTTGTGTGCTTTGGTGCCTTGTGTTGTTTTTAACTTTGGTTAAATCGTTTGAAGAGTAACTGTTGCACCTCCCTTGGGGCCCATGTTTCTGTCCCCTATAATGGCTGAAATTTTATAGGAACCCTGCAGATGATTTTCATTGGAATGACTATTTTAGCCCTAATTTTCCATAAGAAACTTCCATTTCTTTGAAAGAGATGCAGATGGATTTGAAGAATATTTTGTCTGCACTGCCAGACGTCTGACACTAGGGGGCAGGCAAGGCTTAGAAGAACTGAATAGCAAGAAGCAGGATTCTAGCCTAAAGCAGCCGTTTGTACAGTGGAAACACGAGGGCCACACGTGTAATTTTAAATGTTCTACAACCACATTTAAAAAGTAAAGAGAAACACGTGAAGTTAATTTTAGTAATATATTTTATTTAATCTAATGTATCCAAACATGATCATTTCAATCTGTGGCCCAAGACACATTTCCAGCAGTCAGTAGCTCCGTGCAGCCACAGGCCAGTGCAATCTGTAACAAATTGCATCTTAATATTACTTTCTGAAAGATGAGAATTATGAGTTATTTGTGTTTTCATGGATTATTCCTAGGACACAATGTTTTATCTCCCTTTACTTCGCTTAATTTCTTTTTATGTTTTTAGTTTTAGTTCTTTTTATTTCTTTATTTTTTCCTTAATGACTATTTCTAAACTTAGGGAAAGTGCTGGGTCAGTGGGGTTGGTAACTCTCGTAAAGGGTGTGGAAGACAGTTCTGTTTCCTGATGAATGGCCTGTATGATAGTTCTTTGCAAGAGCATAGATTTAGGGAGAGAGAAGTGCAGTGTGAGTGATAGCTTCAGCCAGTAAGTCTTACAGTTACTCCCTGGAAGCTTATTTTGACCAATAATGGGCATTTACCTACTGGAGTGAAATCCAATGATACAATTTTAATATGTTTTTTTCTGTAACTGTCCTGCATTCCTGTCTCGCCCCCTCCATGAATGGTTCCTTCTTTAACTGTATGGATATATTTCTGTATAGGCAACTCCATAGCAATATCCTCTATTTTTAAAAATTTTGTTATTTTTTTAATTGAGTATAGTCAGTTACAGCGTGTCAACTTCTGGTGTACAGCGTAATGTCCCAGTCATGCATATGTATACATATATTCGTTTTCATATTTTTCATTAAAGGTTGTTATAAGATAGTGAATATGGTTCCCTGTGCTATCAGCAGAAATTTGTTTTTTATATACTTTTATAGTAGTGGTTAACATTTGCAAATCTCTAACTCCCAAATTTATCCCTTCCTACCACCTTTCCCCCAGTAACCATAAGATTGTTTACTATGTCTGCGAGCCTTGTCTGTTTTGTAGATGAGTTCGTTAGTGTCCTCTTTTTTCTTTTTCCTTTTTTTTTTAGATTCCACATATGAGTGATAACTTACGATATTTTTCTTTCTCTTTGTTCCTTACTTAGAATGATGACCTCCAGGTCCATCCATGTTGCTGCAAGTGGCATTGTTTTATTCTTTTTATGGCTGAGTAGTATTCCATTGTACAATATACCACAACAACTTCTTTATCCAGTCATCTGTTGATGGATATTTAGGTTGTTTCCATGTATGTCTTGGCTATTGTATAGTGTGCTGCTATGAATATTGGGGTGCATGTATCCTCTATAAACAAGAAAAGAATTATGGAATGGTCAGAAAGCCTGTGTTTTGGTAGTGAAGAAGGCATCTCTGTGATGATGCTTACTTGGTTCTCTCTCTGGGGAGCTTTTACACTAAAACACGTGGAGGCCCCACCACAGCTACGTTCATTCTGAATCCTGCAATATAGAGCCCGGGCAACTGTATTATTTAATAGTTGCCTGGTAAATATCAGAGCCACTGATTCAGAAGAGAAAAGAATCAGACATTTGGCTGTAGCTCTTGTCAAGCTCCAGTTTGATCCCAGTGGCGATGAGTTTCCCTTTCAGTCTCATTGCACCATGACTAGGGTGAGGAGAGGCCTGTCTTCTCCCTGTGACAGAGACCTCCATTGCCACTTCCTTGGGGGGGACTGTGAACGCACTTAGTCATTTTGCACTGGCGTGGCTATTACTGGATGCTAAGAGCTTGTAACATGAGGAATTCCACTGACCTCCTTCGTACCCTTCGCTGTATTTCCCCAGTGCCATCCTGTGGGCTCATCGTAATCTCGGTGTTTTATAAGGGAAAGGAACAGATTATATGAGGTGTTAATATTTGACTTCTCATCTCCTCGGTTGCAAGTTCAAGTCCCAGAGCCACCGGCAAGGTCAGCTTTATGAAACATCTGACAAATGAGCATGCTTCACATTTTTTTTCGTGGGGAGGAAGGGTTGTTTCAGTGACAGGGAATAAGGAACTCCAGTTGCTTAAGTGAGCTTGTGGGCCACCCTACACGGCACAGCAGGCTCTTCCTCCTGCCCCTTTTTGAGTCTTTGAGGCAGAAGAGACTTTTGACAAATTCTCTGGGTAGTCTGAAAAAAGATTCTCCTTACCCTCAAGAAGAAAGTTCCTCTTTGTTATTTCAAGCCGTGCACTTCAGCTTATCGAAACACAGCCTGCAATTTGGGGTTTAAAATGCCAGGGGTCAGTATCTCGTAACTGTATGTCATCACTACCCAAGGAAATCAGAATCTTTTGTCTCATATAAGGAAAGTAAAATCATTGGTAAAAGGAATCAGGATGGGTAGAGACAGGGTGGGAAGGGAAGCGAGGTTTGGCTTTTTCCCAGGTGTAGCTTGGATACTTGAATTGTCTGAGAGCATAGAGTGCTCTTAGACTAGCCCACCAGAAATAACAGTACTGAAAGGACATTCAAAGCCCCGTTGAAATGGGTTAATTAATTCTGAGAAGGCTGTGTGCAATAGTTAAAAACCTTTCCTCTCCTTTGCCGTGTCCTATTAGCGCGTATGTTTTGGGGAATGTCGGAAATCACATAAAAACTATAAACAATTTAAACAGGGTGAGGGGGGCCTGAAAATGGCAACATTTTGGACTGGGCTCTCATTCTGTTTCTTACTGTGGTGGAGAGGGTAATGGGGGAGCCAAAAAGGGACACTACAGAGAACTTTGTTTCAGGGAAAAAAAATAACAAGGGCACACAATAACATAAATGAATGCAGTCACCAGTGGGTCATTTTTCTGTCCTTTGTTGCTGACTTTGCATAACTCCCTGCTAAAGGGCTGGAAATACATACCAGCAATCCAGGGGTGGGAGGGGACTTGAATGGCTTGAACTTGGCACAAAGTGAAGGTGTGTGTCTTTTTTCCCCCCAAATCAAACAGTCATAAACTTTGCTATTTGGAAAGCATTTGCAAGGCCTGGTGGAAGTCATTTCTTGCAAGAGGAGCACTGAAAGCCTGGTCGGATTTGAGCCAGGGAGGTGAATGTGTTGCTGTATTCTCTGCCCCGCTCCCCTCCCCGCCCAGATGTCCCACAGTCGTCTTAAAGACTTCCAGATTAAGCGTCGACCAGTGGTGGCCAGCGATTTCTAACTGGGGATAGTCCATGTGTTTGAGCTGTTGCTGGTCAGTCATGTTCGATATGAAATCATGACCATATGTAAAGTGAGACGGCAGCAATCAATGCTTAATAGTTTTCTAGTCAGTGTACACCAAGAAATTTGGAACATCCACAGAATGGCTAGCCCAGCATCTTAGTTACCTTGTGTGTGTGTATCTTTGGAAGAAAAATGCTGGTGTTTGATCTCTCTGGATGGGAACAAGAAGGTTCTGAGTCTGTCTCTTCTGCTGTATGTTGTTCTGATCTTGAATTTGTTTTCCAGTGAGCCTGACTTGGTGAGTCTTGGGCATGTGACACATCAGAACCTGGGTTGTGTCTCTCAGTCACTGAAACCTTAAACTGAACCCTGTTAATTTTAGTATTTGTGATGATCCTGAAATGATAAGGTTAACATTTACCCACGTGCTGTCTATGACAAGAGATTTGCTAAGCAAATAAATCATGTAAATATATTTGTCTGGGAGCTGTTTAAGTTATCTTCAAAAATTGTCAAGTGCTTTGGAAGCATTTGCTTAACATGAAATGAAAGTGTGCCTTGGCTCTGTAAAGTCCTAGCGATGTGCGTTATTGAATAACAAAGTTACTCAGTCTCTCTGAGCCTCAGTTTCTTTTTCCTGGAAACTGGCATGACAGCACCCTCTATCTCAAAGAGTTTTTTTTTTGTTTTTGTTTTTTTTTTGCGAGGCTTAAATAAAATGGTTCATTATTCACAAAACAGAAACAGACTCAGAGACATAGAAAACAAACTTAGAAGACAAACAAAGACGGGATCATGCAAAATGTGACTAGAATAAATTCAGACATACACATACAACTGTACATTGATTCTTCCCAAGTCCTTACATTGCCCTGGGGTTTGAGCAAGAGAAGACAGCTACAGATTTCACTGTGGTTAATTTGAAGATGATCTAGTGGTTACGGTGAAGGGGCAAAACCCACAAAGGGACCATCAAGACCTCCCAGGCAGGGCCATTGCCTTCCCACTTTTGTACTTCTGTAAAACGGCTTGCTTCTAGGACAATGGAACTTACCCCTAAAGTTCCATTGGTTCCCAAAAGCTCACTCCTGATTGGTCCATTTCTAACACTTCATTTGCATATGGTACAAACTTAATTGAAACCTAAAACCCTATAAAAGGCTGTGTAAACCTACAGACGGGCTCCGGAGCTTGTTGTGTTAACACCTCTGGGTCCGCTGGCAAAATAAACCTGGGTTCTCCAGCCCTCCGAGTGTTGCTTGGTCTCTCGACGGGATTCAGGTTTCTGTAACGACCGGAGCCAGGGAGTAGGGGGTAGGGATAAATTGGAAGTTCAGGATTTGTGGATACTGACTACTATATATAAAACAGATTAAAAAAACAAGCTTCTACGATTAAGCACAGTGAACTATATTCACTATCTTATAATAATCTATAATAAAAAGAACATGAAAAGGAATATATATGTATAACTGAATCACTCTGCTGTATACCAGAGACTAACACAACATTGTAAATAAACTATACTTCAAAAAAAAAAAAAAACAAAATAGTTCAGATGAAGAGTTTGGTCTGACATTGGGAACTAAATACATGATTTTGATTTTGTTTTTCTAAACAGCTTTATTGAGGTGTAATTGACATATGGTAAACTTCACATATTTCAGAGAGTAGAGGTTGGTGAGCTGTAACATACACATACACTCAAGGAACCATGTCTACAATCAGGAGAATGAATATAGCCATCACCCCTGAAAGTTTCCTCCTGCCTCTTTGTAATCAGCTCCTCTTGCCCTTAGCTCCCCAGGCAACCACTGATCTTTTTGTCATTACCGACGAGTCTGCATTTTATAGAATTGTGTTTAGGTAAAATCATGTGGGATATACTCTTTTTTGTTTGATTTCTTTTTGCGTAGTCACTTAATGATTCATCCCCACGGTGTTGTGTGTAGCTCATTTCTTTTCATTGCTGAATCAGCCCGTTGTCTGTCACACGCAGTTTATCCATTCGCCTGCTAATGGACAAGTTGGGGCGTTCCCAGTTTTGGCCATTACAGATAGAGGTGTTAGGAACATTTCTTACAAGTGCTTATATGAACATGTGCTTTCCTTTCTCTTGAGGAAGCACCTAGGGAGCTGAGTGGCTGGTTCACATGGTAGACGTCCGATTGAGTTTCCAGGAAGTGTCAAACTGTTTTGCAAAGTGGTTGTACCAACTCACGCCCACCAGCAGAGTCTGAGCATCCTGGTTCCTTCGCATTCTTGCCAGCACTTGATATGATCTGTATTTTTACTTTTAGCCTTTCAGTAGGTGCGTGGTATCATATGGAGGTTTTAGGTTGCGTTTCCCTAGTGATAAATTGACATTGTACATCTTTTCATTTGCTTTTCTGTGTATCTGTGGTGAAGTGTCTGTTTAAATCATTTGCCCATTTTTTAAAAAGTAGAGTTGTTTTCTTAATATCGAATTTCAAGAGTTCTTTATATATTCTTGGTACAATTCCTTCATCAGATAAAAAAATCGCAAATATTTTCTGTCTATCCTCTTAACAGTGTCCTTCGAAAAGCAGAAGTTTCTTGTTTTGATGAAGTCCCATTTACCAATTTGTTCTCTTACGTACTATATACTTTTGATGTCTTAGAAGTATTTGCTTCTAACCCAAGGTCACAATGGTTGTTTTCTCTGAAGTGTTTTAATTTTAGTCTTTACACTTAGGTCTGTGATCCATTTTGATTTAATTTCTGTTTATGATGTACATTAATGCGTCTTCAGTAGGTAAAAAAAAAATTGCTCATTATAAATTCTCCTCTTGTTCCCTAGGTGAAGTTGCTGAGACTACTGGAAAATAATAAAACCATAGATGTATTTTTACATGACTTAGGCATTTTAAGAAGCCAGACTGACAGTGACTTAAAATAAAGGTGTGCAGTAATTTAAACAATACAGCTTTTCAGATAAGAATATTTTAAACAGATCACATTTGTGAATCTCTGAACAGTGAGAGGAACACTGGCCTGGAAGCCTGGAGACCAGCTTTTCCTCCAGACTGGGGCAATAACTAAGTTGTATAGACCGCAACAAAGCGTATAGCCTGTTGGCCTCAGTGTCGACAGCTGCCACACACAGATATGAAATGAGTTTGCAGTGGGCAGCTCTGCTCACTGGAGGTGGGGCAGGTTCTTACAGGTCTTTATGCTCATCTTGGTACCCAGAATTGCCTAGATCTGATAGATGTCCTTCAACTGTGTGTAGCTCATTTTTGAAGCATTTGTGGGTAGCTTTCTGATGAAGAAAATATAAATTGGCTTAAAAGGGTCTTGACTTCCAATGCTGTGTCAGGTCTAGATTTTCATAGTCAAAGAATACAGCAGTGCAGCCACCGTCTGACTGGAAATACTCTGTGAACTTGACTCTTTCTATAGAATGTATCCTTACTCATTTTAGCTGGGAAACCTCCAGCTAAGTGATCTTTTGCTCCGGGCCTTTCAGGCTCTGAGGTGTTACGAGGCTGTAGTGGGTGAGTTGATGGGCAGGTGTGGCTAGTGGGATTCAGTGTTGCTGAGAAGCCAGTTTGTTCCGGTGGTTCCAGTCCGAGTGAGTAGGTGATTCCACTCACCCCCCCAGCCCCTGACAGTGGGCACCCTGCTCAGTCCACGATGCTCATGGCTCGAAAGATGGCAGGGCTGGTAGGCAGAGTGATGTGTGTCACTATTAGAGTGTGTTTGCAGCTCAGGCTCTCCTCAAAAGTAGTCAGAATCTCTATGAAGATCCTGTAATATGTGCTGGTTTGGAAGCCCTCAGGAGCACGTTAATAAACAAGTTAACTAAGGTGAAAATAAACATCCTTGTGAGGACTGTCACATGATCCATTTGCTGCTCTCTCCTTTGTTTTTTTTTTACTAACAGTTTCATGTCTACAAACACACACACGTCGTAAGTGGTATTTACATATTGTTTAATATAACTGACTTCCTTTGAGATCCTAAACATTTCACCTTATGCATTTCTGTTACCTGTTCCCGAGGGGAAGTTGGTAGATCCAGCACAGCCCCCAAAAGATGAGGAGTTGCTGTGAGCATTGACTGCTGCATCTTAGCCTACCTGCCCTTCACGAGCCCCTCAAGCTGGGAAGGGCTGCTCTCAGCACAGGCATCTCATGGCCTCGTCAGAGAACTGTTTCCCCACAGGGAAGTGATGTGATGGTTGCATGGGAAGCCGTTGTATCAGGACCTCAGGTACCAAGAAAGATGAGCTTCCCCTCAGGCCAGCAGGGCAGGGAGCTGCAGCGGGCGGGTGTGGAATGCGTGGCACCGTGTTGTCATGCTGGGATGTGGAGCTTACATGTGATCGATTTGGGGGCCATTAGTGACGTTTTCATCCCCCCCCCCCATCGGGTGTCCAATGAGCTGAATCTGATTGCTCGCATTTGTCGTGTCAGTCTGCGTTTCCCCCAGGCGGGAGTCAGATGACAGGTCACAGGTGGCTTGGTTTCTGGGGAGTCTTAGTGTCCCTCCCCAGGCCAGTGCTGTCAGTGCTCCCACTGCACAGGTAGGCACATCTTTTGTGGCCTTTGTGGTTGGGTACGAACATGATTTGTGTCTGTCTCCTTTTCGAGGCAAGAATTCCTACAGTCAGGCGCTGGTATCTTGTTATTGTTTCACCAGGTACCTGGCACCATATGATTAAAAAAAATTAACACAGTGAGTGAATATTGACTATAATAGGATGTTTTCTCTTAAAGTAAAATTTCCCAGAGCCTGTCAATTCAGCTTTTCAGGATAAAAAAGGGGAAAGATTTTCCCAAGTTAGTCCCTGAGAGTGAAGGATGAACAGGCCAGGATTCCAGTTGTTGTGGAATATTCTACAGTGAGCTCCCATCCCAGGTGAATCCTTTGTTCTCTTAGTAGGGGGCAGTTAGATTGCTCCAGCTGTCCACTGTCCCAAAACAAAAACAAAACAAACAACAAAAAGGTATTGGTGATAATCCGTGTAAATGTTCCTGTACGGTCCTGTGCTTGGGTTTTCTGGATGTAAGGACGGGTGGGAGGAATTCCTGGGCTGTGGGAGGAGGGGGTGCGTACTTAACATTACAAAGTGCTAACAGGTGGCTGGCCACAGTGGCCGCTCTCCTTTGCAGTCCCAGATGCCATATGTGAGATGTCTTCTTAGAAAGGAAGGAATTTGAAGGCGAAGATTTTGGAAAATAAATTCTGGGTTTCTCTTCATCAGTTTCAGGGTCATAGCCCATTGAGTAGCATACGCGATTAGCATTTTGGGTCTGGGACCTATGTGCTAAATGAGGACTTGTGGACTTGAACTCTCTTTTAGAAAATTCTTTACAGTCATTGGATTCAAGCATTCTACACGTGTATTAGGCATTTAATTTTAATTTTGTAGTATTCTAAGAAAATCCGGTGCTAGGAATGCCTCAAAGGTGGGTGGTGGGTATTGGACACTTGCAACTGAGACATCAGATATTCCTCTTGTTAGAGTTACAGGTGTCGGCACTGGTTGGTGGGTTCTTGCCAAAGCTGCATGATGGGCTGTCTTGGTGTGGCTTTCACTGCTTGGATGCAGTGCAATTCAAGGTTGATACATGGCTGGGAAGTTTTCTGCCTAAGTTATTTCCATTATTTCCCAAGTCTCAGTCCATTAGCCAACTTGGTCAAAAGGCCAGGAAGAGAAATGGCATTCTCGAAACAGTATTAGCATTTTGCGGCGAATGCTAACTACTGTACATTTACAGCCGATTAAGTTTTGTTCTATTTTATTATGGATTATGACAGGGATTTTGAGACTGAGTTCTGTTAAATAATAAATAGAACCAGCAAGGTCATTGTCTACCTGACCAGAGGTAAACTTTGCAGCAAGAAGACATGAATGAAGAGACAGGTTTAGTTAACTATCTCAGGGGGAGAGAAGTCAGGTTTTTTTCAGACTCATACAGAATCAAGCAAATGCCAAATAGGTATCTGCAATGAAGTGTGACTATTACCAGTTATTTATAACCGGTGATTTGATGTATTTTTCCCCACCACAAATGTGATTAAGGTATGGTTTGAAGCAGAAGTCTCAAAGCGGCAGCCCACAAGTAAATTAGGCTCATGAATGTGTTTTGTGTGGCCCAGATTATGTTCATGAAGTGTTTTTAAAATTGGTTACATTGTTTGAAAAATCACAGGATCTTGCATGTAAATGCAGACATGGGGCAATATTGGGTTCTTCTTTCTGCTTGGTAACAGTTGGCTGTAGCTGACTGCTGGCTGCCCCCAGCAGATGAGGCATTTTCATCTTCTGTATCGCCCGCTTCCCTCGTTTATGTTGACCACCCCTGAACCTGCAGTATAACCAGGTGAGTTTGAGATCCTTGACTGGGGTGTTCCAGAAGGAAGATAAAAATAACTGGAAGCATCTTTGTCATTTTGTAGTGCAGTGGGGAAGAGCCTGGGCTTGGGAATCAGACAGACCTGCATGGCAACAAGTGCTGGTCTCTTCCAGATTCGCTGTGTGACCTTAAGAGGGTTACTTAACCTCTCTGAGCACTAGTTTTCTCATTTAAATTGGACAGCAGTTGTATTGCATCATAAGATTGCTTCAGTAAATCCACTTGCATCTGTGTGGATGTGTATCCGTGAAACACTAATACACACAGATAAATACACACATACCACTTAGACTAGCGCCCAATTCATGTTAACTCATCAAATATTTTTATATACAATTCAGTTGGAAAAGGAAAGTTAATTGGTAAATAAAAGGATAATGTCCCTTCCTTTTCCCATCAGTTGCAAAAGGCGGAAGTGATTTTTTTTTTGCTTCATGGTGTTTCTTAACATGGCAGGTATGCTGGGTTGATAGTATTATTAACTCCCTTCTGACATAACCACAGAAAGAAAATTGCCAAAGCTGATGGACGATAGCATGTTGTTGATGACCATCCAAACAGTGAGACTTGAGGGGATGGTACATATACAAAGGATGCCAAGCATTCCCACAAAGCATTTTGCTCACATGAGCGAGCCTGGTTCCTTGTACGCGAATTCAATGGCTTTCAGTGTCAGCCTCCACGCTCCACCTGAGGAGATGGAGATAATGCCAGGCTGACTGATCAGGTGAGGGGGATCTGACAGTCCACAGCAGTAACAAAAGCAGCATCACTCGCGGAGACAGCGTCTCATGGTGGTGGTTGGTGTTTGTTAAGCAGATGGAGCATCAGAAATCAGATTTGAATTACTGGATGATGGAATGAGATGGAGATAAATTGGCATGCTCTAGTCATTGCATCCTCTCTTGATTAGACTCAGAGCTTCATATATTGTATTTCTTCAGCTAATACTGCTTTTCCCCTCCCTCTCTTTATTTTTGAAAATGATGTTGGCTTCCAAAGCTATTTAGTGCTAAAACTAAGTGCTCTTTTTGTGTTTTTTTTTTTTTTTCCTGTCTGGAGCTTTAATACGCAAGGAAAACTAGTAACATGTAACTGTGGTACCTGTGTGTATGTGTGCTACATGTATGTATATGAATTTATATTTTACAAAGTACTTCTACTATAGGTAATGATAAATTAGTAAAGCAGTGGTAGTATATAAAAACCATTTTTAATTTCAGTGATTTGAAATCATTTTGATGGCAGTTATGCCCATTATCTGACTTTCTCCCGGGTTCTGGAGATCTGTGCTGTTTTCCCCGCATATCTGCACTGAGGCTTAGACCCGTTCAGTGACTGGCCCAACATCGCACAGCCAGCAGGTGGTGGAGCTGGGCTGGAATCGCACCAGTTTCCCTCCAGAGCCCTCCTCCTTCCCCTCCACACCACAGTGCTTCACCAGTGACACGTTGTTTCTGTGTTGTGGTTCTCACCTGCACCTCCCTGAGAATGAGTGAGGTAGAATTATGTATTCCATCCATATGGATGCTGAAAACTTCGTGGGCTGGGTGACTGTCCCAGGACAGATGAGTGCTAGAACTGAAAGTGGAACCATATCTGTTTTCCAGCTTAAGATTCCTGCCTGAGTACCACGCTTATGAGTTAACTGGAAAAATCATGTGAAGTTTACTGGTCCACAGCCTGTGAAGTTGGCTACCCCAGGAGGCTGCCTAATGGGTTGAAAATGCAAGTCAAGAGAAGTTTCTGTAAGACTCTGAAAGAGTGTTCTAAGAGGGGTTGGTCAGGACAGTTTAGGCGTGTTTGGGAGCATCTCCGTCTTTGGAGAGGGTTGTCGTGTAAGGCAACCATAGTTGCTGTCTTATTCCTTTGTGCCTGTTATTCATGGACTCAGAATCATTCTGTATTTTTTATTTATTTGTTTCTATTGAAGTATAAATGACTTACAGTAATACTGTGTTTCAGGTGTACCACGCAGTGATTTGTTATTTTTATACACTGCAAAATGATTACCACAGTAAGTCTGGTCACCATCTGTCATCTATTTTTAAATTAAATAAGACATAAATAACACAGCGTTGTTATTTGAAAACATTTAACGAGATAAAGCTGCCTTAGTGTTCCCTATCCTCTTCTCCCATTGGCCCACCCACCTTTCTTCTCAGGGCGACCACTGCTGTTGGTTTGGTGTATGGATCAGTTAGGACTGTGTTCGTTTGCATGTAATTGACTAAATTTAACAAATCAGTTTATTTGTTTCCTCCTAACAAGGAGTCTAGGGGTAGTACAACTGTTCAAAGGTCCAGGCTCCTCCCTTTCTGCCTCGCCATCCTTAGTTTGCGACTTGTGTTGTGAAGGGGGCAAGATGGCTGCTCTAGTTCTGGGTAACGTGTGTGCATTTTGGGGAGGAAAAACAGAAACAGGTGCATGGCAGCTGAGTCTGGCCCTTTTTGTTAGGAAACCGGTAGCTTTTCTGGAGAACATGCCCAGTAGAATCTGCTTCACATTCATTGCTGAGAATGTTGTCACATGACCACTTTGGGAAAAAAAAATCTTGTTTCTCACAGTAAGGACGATGGGACAAAGAGATGTTGGGTTGCTATCTGCTTATCCATTCAGTATTTTTCAATGAATTCACATACCTATATAAATACATATAATCTCTCTTTTAACAAAAATGACGTGTACTCTACATATTGCTCTGCAGCTTGTTTTTCCTACTTGTCAGTTGGTTATGGTAGCAATTTATTGGGCTTCATTATAGAAATCAAATTCTCTTCTCATTATGTGTAAAGAACAACAGTAAATCAAGCCTTTTCTGTCATATAGCAAAACTTTGCTGGTTTTTAACCATTTTGCATTGGAATCCATCTAGATTTTATTTTACTGTTTCCTTTTTTGTAAATTAAAACATACAGAACGTAATTGAATTATTTGGTGTCAGCTACTTTAGAAACAACTGGTTTAGAGTTACCTGGGAACACCCAGCACAGTTCTGTTGTAACATAGATTTTCTTCCTCACTTAGCTTTCACATAGCCCTCTGTTATGTATCATTGTCAGTGTTCTGACTCCACTATGCCCATTATGATTTTTATTCTGCTGTGGGTTTGGGACCAGGGGTGTTAGGATTGTCTGTCAACACTTGAAGATTTATTTTTAGAACACTAGGAAGGGAAAAAATTTTTTTGCTTTAACTCAGTAGTACATAATGATAATCATTAAGGCTAATAGATATGTAAACATTGTGACACTCCAACTTTGTATCTTGGCATCGTAAATTAAAGTATAATTTACATATTCAGAAATCACATTGTTTCCTACGTTCTTAACCACATTCTTGCAAAAGGCTCAAACGCATCATAACTGAATCTTTGCATGTCTTTTTTAAGAACCCTCAGTTTTCCTTTGAAGGGAGAAGAGTTTATTAAGGAGGAATTATTTCAGAACGCTGTTGGGAAATGTGAAGGGTTTTTCGATTCAAAAGGATTATCTACTCCAATTATGGATATGAGATGAGGGAGCTTTTTTGTTTTGCTTTGTTTCCCCCACCCAGGGCTCACAAGAACCTAAGGGCTCTGTCTTGCTAGTTGGCTTTCTTTTGAATAGAAGACAAGGCTAAGTTGAGGGTGGTCGTATAGTGTTTGGAAACTTTGTTAGTGAATTTCAGCGACTAAGGAGTCAGGCTTAGTGAATCTGAAAGGAAATTGATCAGGGGTATGTATTACATGCTGAAGAAGAAGCTTGGCCAATTCAAGTCGAAACTTTTTTTTCCCCTTTTCTTATTTAAAAAATTTTTTTTTCCTCTAAGTTGTAACTTTGAATTGGAATTTTGGAAGGCCTGGTAACTCACACCCCCTCCTCTGTGCCTGAACTGTTTCAGAGAGAGCTGTAGTCAGGCACGTGGAGATGGGCACGTGGCCGTGGGCACTGTTCAAGCTGGTTGGAGAACGTGCCTTCACGTCTATAGCCAGAGAAGCTTGCTAATGCTTCTGCCTGGCATCAGATGGACTTTGCTACCCTGTCGCTGGCAGGCTTGGCCACCCGCAAGCCTGTGACACAGGAGTGGCCCTCGCATGATTCAGAACTGACCAAATACAAGTATCCTGCTGGCTCCAAAGTAGGTGAAGGAAGGGGATGGGTTCAGTTTATCCTCTGAAACTTTCTATTTCAATTAGTTGCTCCTCTTCAGATGCCTGGTCTCTCTTGACTTTATCTGGCAGGAAACAGTCACCTCTCTCTAAACCAGCTCCTCCTGCTCTCCCTGTTTCTGTCGTGTATTTACTCAGTCTTGAGACTTAAGAGTCAGTGCTGATTCATCGTTGCTTCTCATCTTTCTTATTCATCGGGTGCTAAGACTTCAAGTAGGGATTCTCAAAGAGTGGTCTGTGGCTCTGGTATCAGAATCACCAGGAAGCTGTTAAAATATACTGGGGTCCCTCTCAAGTGTATTGAATCCTTGGTCTAAGCCTAAGAGTCTGAATTTTTAAGATGGTTTCCTGGTCATTCTGAGGCAGGCTGAAGTTTGCTCACCTCAGTCTTACAGGTTCGACCTTAACACTGCCTCCTGAAACTGTTTCCTTCCAAGTCTGCTGCTGTCATCCCAGGATCCAGCCTCATTTCTCTCTCCCCAGGTTGCTTCCCCCTCTATTCCCATTGTCCTTCAATCTTCCATACCTACTATGACCATATCAGTGAATTTTGAAATCAGATAACCCAATTTCTAGCCTACCCTTAAGTGTTTAGTATAAATGAGCTGCATTTATTTGAAGGTGTAAGAGCCCTTAGAAGATCAGAGGGGATTTGCAGAGGAGGATGTAGATCTGGTTGTTTCATAGTGAAAGAGACACCTTTGCAGCCCAGTGGTAAATGGCACCAGTAAATCAAACATCTTCTAGAAGGGAGGAGGCATGGAGAGGCCCTGCAATTAGATGAACCTGGTGGGGGCTGATGAGTGAGCTGGTGAGTGGATCCCTGGGGAAAGAAGAGGCCAGTGAGGCAGCGTGAATGACAGTTGGGGTTTTATGGAAGGACTGGTGTTCTGAGTATTTAATGCTAAGTAAGAAATGACTCCAAAACTTGCAACTTAAAAGAACATTTTGTTATATATTGTGATTGCAGATGAGGAATTCCAGACAGTTGGTTAGGAGGTGATTCTCCGCATGGACTAGGCTGCTTGGTGATATTCAGATATCATCTGGGCTAGTCTGAAGGGACTCAAGGTCCCTCTCTCACGTTTATGCCATTTTGGTGGACAGCTGGGAGGTGGCGCTCAGCTGAGTCCCTTTGCACGAATCTCAGGGCCTCTGCATGTGGTCTTCTGGGCTGGGCATGGGGTGGGGAATTATGCTTCTCAGTGGTGGCTCAGGGCTTTAGAACAAACTTTCCAAAAGCCAAGAAGTAGAGGCTGCCAGTATCTCAAGGCCTGGACCCAGAAACGAGTTTAGTGTCATTTCTGCCATATTCGATTGTTCGAAGTGTTCACAGAGCACGTTCATAGACCCCACCTCCCCCTCAGAGGAGCATCACAGCATTTGGTACCATCTTTACTCTGCCACCACGAGTTACCAGCACTTTTGGATCCACCTGTTGGCCAAAAAATGTGTAGGAGATCTGAGAAGGAAATACGGGTTTTAAGCAAAACTACCACTAGAATATCTAAAGAAAGATACACAGTAGACAAAGCACATATGCATTGTGCTCATCAGCTGCAGTTTTCATTGCTCCGTGTCCCTGGAGGGATAGCTGGTGCTAAAGGTAAGAAATGTATTTCAGGGAAAACTTTTAGAGGAGTGTTTTTGTTCTCCTTTCTAGGTTTTTTTTTGTTTTTTTTTTTTTAAGTTGGCATTCTCTTTGGCCAGCCATTCCAGGGTTGATATTTATTGGATGAACTAATGAGGTAGAAAGGAGACAGTCTGCCACATTCCATGTACTATGAACTGTGTGTGTTCCCATCCTGCAACAGTCATGCCCCAGAAAGTGGCGGAGGGACCGGGGACCTCTGTCTCGGGCTAGCGAGTGGTGTAGTGCAGGCTTCATTTCCTCTGGAGGTGGCGATAGAAACTATTTCCTGTACCACTGGCACTGGGTTAAAAGGACATGGGGCGGGGGTAATACAATTAAACAGGCATGTCCATTTTTATCTTTAATCCAAGTTCATGGTACCACTGCCTTCAAGTCAGCTGACCAACCATGGTCTGTGGAAAGGCTGGACAGTAGGATGAAAAGGCTGTTGGAAGTTTCTACCTTACTGATTTAGGCTATTTGTTTCCTAGGGAAGAGGTGCATAGATCATAGGAAATTCCAGTTACATCTTGTGCCTAAAAAAACTAAAAAAATATGAGTGGAGACCATTATTTTCATTTGCTGGTACATGACTGAGAGTAGAGAGAGGATGCTGTCCGATTCATTGTCTCCTATCCCACGGCCTGAAACGGAGTCATTTATGAGGCAGAGCCTCGGATAATGCTGGACAGGTTAATTTCGTGTTCCTCTTAAATATGGAGAAGACATATATACAAGATCTTGTGGTAGTTCAAGTGGCAGGGCCCATGCTTAGCATACACGAGGTCCTGGGTTCAATCCCCAGCACCTCCTCTAAAAATAAAACAAATAAGTAAACCTAATTACCTCCCCCTGCAAAAAAAAACAAAACAAAACAGGAGAAGTTAGAGATCCACAGGTGTCACAGGTCATCTAGTGGGCAGTTAATTGCACAGGCACTGGACCCGGACTTCTTGTGTTCAGATCTTGGTTCTGTCCTTTAATAGCTGTAGAAATTAAGATTACTTAATCTTTCCTTGCCTCAGTTTCCTCCACTATAAAATGAGGCTACAAATAACATTCACCTTTTAGTAGAATTACGAAGATTAAATACATTGTTGCATATAAAGTGGACAGACTGCTATAAAAATGATGGCTATTAGCAGAAGTAATATATTTATCCTTTCTAGAGCAATTCATTGCATTAATTCTTGGCACAAAATAGGGGCTTAAAAATATTAGATGATTGGAATTCTGCATGTGTTTCACTTACCCTGTAGAGGACAAGTTGAACACAGTAAGTGAATGCAAAGGTAGTAAATGTTTCCAAAACATGCTGTCCACCTGGGAAATTAACGTGGATTTTATGACCAAGTGATTTCATACCTTCCTGTGCTCCAGTCTGCTAATTTGGAAGTAGTGGCCTTTGAGAAGCTCAGTTCCTCTCAAACCCCTCAAATAAATCATTTGGAGGTGACACGGCCCGAACTGTGTAGGGTGATAGTCACACCTTGTAATTTAGGTCGGGGGCTGGTGGCCTTGTGCTGTCAGGGAAGAAAGGCAAGAACAGGGCCAGACAATTGTGGAACCACAGAGACTTAATGCAAATTAAAAGTTCTCTGTGTTTTCTTTTTTTCCCCCTGCATATGTGTGTATATGTCAGATCACTTTCAGTTTCGACTTGTTAAACAAGGATGGAAGCCTTTGAATCACCATTCAGTTTCTGCACTGATGACAGTGTTATTGTCTTGACCGCAGAGGCGGGGAATGTGAGGCAGGGCAAGTCCAGGATTAGAAAGAAACTCCACTTAGTTCAGCGTTTCAGGAAGTAACAGGAAGTAACTGAAGCCAGAGTAGTCATTGTGGGTCAGTCTAGCCATCGATGGGGCAGTGACCCCAGCGTGGTGTTTGGCAGGCATGGTGGCTCCCAGGGACAAACTGTGAAAGTCTTGTCATGCAGGAGGAGTTGGCTGCTAACCCAACTGCGGAACAATAATTTTCCCACGTGGGGAAGGGCTACGGCTCTATTGTCCCCTTTCCATCACCATATTGGGTATTCGTAAATGTCGTCTGCCGGCTTCTCAGCTCCTTTCTTTGGATATGGAAGGAAACAGAATTTAAGAGTTTTACTTTAGAGGAGAGGGCATAGCTCAGTGGTAGAGTGCATGCTTAGCATGCACTAAGTCCTGGGTTCAATCCCCAGTACCTCCCTTTAAAAAAAATAAGTAAATAAATAAATAAACCTAATTACCTCTCCCATCAAAAAATAAATAAAATAAAAAATTATATAAAATTGTTAGAAAGGTAAGCATACAAACTAACAAAAAATAAAGTTGAAAATAAGTTTTAATTTAATTTTTTAAAAGCCATGCGTGTTGTATCTCTTCATCGTTTCTGGGAGAGACTGCTGACCCCGCCCTCCAGGTGGTTTTTCTAAAACCACTAAGTAGCAAGACCTTGATTTCTAGCCAGGGAGGGTTCACTGATGCAGCCCATGTTTGCCACGGGGTCCTTCCGTCTCACAACCTCCAACTTTTCTTGAGACTTTAGCCCATGGGAATAAAAGCATCTCTTTGGGAAAAGACAGTGTCATATTGCAGCTTCTACCTGGAAGCCAAGGGAGGTGAGCACAGTCTAAGAAAGCTTTCTGGCTGGCTGTTAAATCTGTGTGCAGTGCTACATTTTCCTGGTGGACCCATCAAGGATCTCTCCCATTTTTCTCCCATTCCAGTCCAGAATCTCTGGAACTGTAGCTGATGGTCTGTCTGATCTCTGAAACTTCCAGCCAGCTGAAGGAGTTGCTCTCTTTCGGTTTTTCCCCTTAACGGTAACTTCAAAGATGGCACCTCCGTGTAATGAACTTGCCTGGTGAATGTCAACTGATCTCAAAGTTAGTGCTTCTGATGGATAAACATGAGGTTGAAAAGGAGGGCGGCAGGCCATACGTCAGGGAAAGGAGGGATTAGATTGGTTTTTTTAAGAGGCAGGGGAACATTTCTCAATATGAAAACGTTGTGAATCAAATCTGAGTGTTAATGAAGCTGGGTTGGTGCAGACTTTTCCAGGACCTGTTTGAATCATTTGCATTTACACGAGGTAGTAAAATTTTCACTTGCACCTTGGCTGTTCATATTTGTGGCCTACAGCCCATTTCATGATGAATGACATCTGTTCGTTTTGTTTCCAGTTTTGTTTCCAACATTCGTAAATGGCGCTAACGTTATTCTGCCTGAAATATTAACCATTTACTCTTCAGAGAAAACATGTGCCAACCTCTGACCTCGAACAGTGCCTGGCTGTTGAGCTGACCCTCAACAGATGTTTGTGCTGTGAAGGAATGTCACTTGGGTCACTCAAGTTTGGATGCTTCATCGACCTAGAATGGAGTCTCGCAAACATCTGGTGTTGAGTAAAGTTTCTTGAATGAGGCCATGAAGACACACAAACGAATTAAAAAAAAAATTGAACTATAGTTGATTTTTTTTTCTGAAGTAGGTTTATTTTTTTATTGAGCTATAGTCATTTTACAATGTTGTGTCAAATTCCAGTGTAGAGCACAAATTTTCAGTTATACATGAACATACATATATTCATTGTCACATTTTTTTTCGCTGTGAGCTACCACACGATCATGTATATATTTCCCTGTGCTATACAGTATAATCTTGCTTATCTATTCTACATATGCCTGTCAGTATCTACAAATTTTGAACTCCCAGTCTATCCCTTCCCACCCCCCACCCCCTTGGCAACCACACATTTGTATTCTATGTCTATGAGTCTGTTTCTGTTTTGTATTTATGTTTTTTTTTTCTTTTTAAGATTCTACATATGAGCATTCTCATATGGTATTTTTCTTTCTCTTTCTGGCTTACTTCACTTAGGATGACATTCTCTAGGGACATCCATGTTGCTGCAAATGGCGTTATGTTGTCAGTTTTTATGGCTGAATAGTATTCCATTGTATAAATATATCACATCTTCTTTATCCAATCATCTGTTAATGGACATATAGGCTGTTTCCATGTCTTGGCTATTGTAAATAGTGCTGCTATGAACATTGGGGTGCAGGTGTCATTTTGAAGTAGGGTTCCTTCTGGATAGATGCCCAGGAGTGGGATTCCTGGGTCATATGGTAAGTCTATTCCTAGTCTTCTGAGGAATCTCCATCCTGTTTTCTACAGTGGCTGCACCAAACTGCATTCCCACCAGCGGTATGGGAGGGTTCCCTTTTCTCCACAGCCTCTCCAGCATTTGTCATTTGTGGACTTTTGAATGATGGCCATTCTGACTGGCATGAGGTGATACCTCATTGTAATTTTGATTTGCATTTCTCTGATAATTAGTGATATTGAGCATTTTTTCTTGTGCCTGTTGATCATTTGTATTTCTTCCTTGGAGAATTGCTTGTTTAGGTCTTCTGCCCATTTTTGGATTGGGTTGTTTGTTTTTTTTCTTATTCTGTCATATGAGCTGCTTATATAATCTGGAGATCAAGCCTTTGTCGGTTTCGTTTGCAAAAATTTTGTCCCATTCGTTAGGTTGTCGAACTATAGTTGATTTACAATGATGTGTTAGTTTCAGGTATACAGCAAAGTGATTTCAGATATATATATATATATATATATATATATATATATATATATATATATATATTCTTTTTCTATTGAAGTATAGTCAGTTTACAATGTGTCAATTTCTGGTGTACAGCATAGTGTTTCAGTCATACATGTACATACATATATATTCCTTTTAACAATCTTTTTTCAGATTATTTTTCAGATGATTCTTTTCCATTATATGTTATTAAAAATATTGAATATAGTTCTCTGTGCTATACAGTAGGCCTATTTTATCTATTTTATATGTTGTAATGTGTATATGTTAATCGCAAACTCCTAATTTATCCCTCCCCCACCCCCTTTCCCCTTTGGTAACCATAGTTTGTTTTCTATGTCTGAATCTGTTTCTGTAAAACTGAGTTCTTGTCACTAAAATATTTCTTGCAGCTCAGAGTTATAGTGCTTGACCCCTGCATAGCTGCAGAGGCACAGTGAGTCATTACTTTACGCTGAACTGTAGCTGACAGATCTCCTGGTTGTATTTTAAATACCCAAAAGAAGAATGTTAATAGTGATGTGACACAAATGATGCTCCTTGATTTTGGCCTCAATTCTACATGATACAGAAGTGTTCTCTTTTAAAGTCATGTTTCCAGAGGGATGTCCCAGGGTCACTTGTGTCTGCCTCTCCTCAGAGGGTACTTGTTTAGAAAATGTGGAGTCTTTCAGTCCACCTCACATGCACTGAATCAGAATCCCTGGAGGGAGATCCCAGGAGTTTATATTTCTAACAAGATCCATATGTAATTGTGGTGTTGACTAAGATGGAAAACCATTGTTCTGAATTCAGATATTGGTAGGAATGGGAAGGGCGAAATTTACCATGTCAGTGCAGAGCAAGAAAGCTGACCTCTTCATGGGGACACTACGTGGAAGTGCTTCCCAGGCTTCTGTGTCATACAAAACTCACGTGGGGATCTTGTTAAAAGGTAGATTCCAACTCAGGTCTGGGGTGGGGCCCCAGATTCTGCGTTTCGACCATGTTGCTGGGTGATGGTACCTGTTCTTGGACTTCATTTAGCACAATAGGAGTGGTCAAATTTTTCCTCTAAGGGATGGGAGAGTCAAAGTATTAGGCTTTGCAGCTCATAAAGCCTCTGTCTCACTATTCAACTCTGCTGTTGGACGTGAAAGCAGTCATAGACTAGACAGAAATGAATGGGGTGGCTGTGTCCCAGTAAAACTTTATGGACAAAAATAGGTGGCCAGTCAGATCTGGCCTGAGGGCCATAATATGCCAGCCATTTGGGTTAGAAAATCATATTGATTGTTATCACTGTTCTTGAGAATTACTGAGCACCTTCCATATGACAGGTAATTGGGTAGTTCATTAGTATCCTGGTGGCATACACAGACATAGTTCTGAAAGGTTAATTAAGGAACATTTTCAAGGCTACCAGGTGGCAAGAGTCAAGACTTGAGCCCTGACCTCTGGACTCTAATCTGAATGTTTTTCCTGCTGAACATAGCTGGTCCCACATTAGCAATAAACCTTGCTTTGGACATAACTTTTCTTTTGAAGGACTCGTGGAGTGTGCATTCCATGAGGGCAGGAATCTTTTTCTTTGGTTCTCTCTGTATCTGCACTGCCTAGAAGAGTGCTGGGAACACAGTAGGTGCTCAGTAAACGTTTACTGAAGGAATGTCTACTTCATGATTTCCCACTTCTCACATTAGTGTTTTTATAGGAAGAGATTTCCGAGGTAAAGCAATGTGACCAACAATATAGTTAGTGAACCTCGGTGCAGGTCCCAGGTACCAGATTTTTCTACATGCAGAATCTTTCATGCTCAGCAGTGGACTTAAGTTTGATAAATACCATTTGCAGGGACCTAAATCATTACCTTGTGGCTTCAAACAGATATCACCCCCTACCCCTGCCTTAATTTTGAGCCTCACTCCCTTCTCAGCATTGAGAATAAAACTGTGCTTTGGCAGACCGTCCTGGTGAGTGGAGGAATCAAGGACTTTTCCTGGGGCAGAGATCCCAGACAAAACTCCTAGCTTCTTGTGACGGGGAGTTCCTTCAAAACAAAATCAGTAGTCAACTCTCATGTCACCAGTCAGAGTAAGGGGCCCAACAGGAGACTGGTGCGCCCTTTTCCTCCTTCTTCTCTGGAGTTTCTCATTTTAGGGCACGTAACAGGATTTTTAAAATGAAATCCACAGACCTTGCTGGAATGGGTTCCTCGGTAGCAATATTGCACACTATTAGACAACACACTGTCATTTGCACAAGGTGCTTCTGGCACAAAGTAAAGGGCGTTTTTGGGAGGTATGTTTAAAGCATCACAAATAATTTTGAAGAACGGTACCTAAGGAAGACAGGTACAATGGCTGCCCTACGTGGAATTTACTAACCGAGGGATGCTGTTGGGTGGCTGGGAGCTGGGCTTTTGGTCCTGAGGAGTCAAGAGGGAAGGAGCAGCTGCTGAGGCTGGAAGGAGACTGGCTTGAGAAGTCATATGGATTTCTTTAGCATTTCTATGGCTTCTTGAACCACTGACCTAATGATGTCACCTGCAAGCCGAATTTGTACCTACGCGAGACTGCCGCTCGGCATCTGGGCTTTGTAGTGAAATTTCTCACAAAGGTCTTCTCTCTGTACCACGCCTGAGCAGCTCACTTGACTAGTTTACCTTTGATGGAAAAATTGAGGCTTTTTCCAATGAATTCCAGTGAATCTGGAGGTTCATTGTTTCATACTATTTATTAATATCAGGCCTTGCAGAAGCCAGCTGGCAAGGACGAAATACATCTTTTTCTATCATGTACCTCCACCTCATTCATTCATTCATTGTTTCATGTTTTCATTCAACAAATATTTGCATGCTGACTGTGTATCAGGTAGTGTTCTCATTCTGGGGAAAAAGAGTCTTTGCCCTCCAGGAGCTTTTCATGCTAGTGGGTGGGGAGAGACAATCAACAGACAGAAAAAAGTGAACATCAGATGGTTATGGAGTCTAAGGAGAAAAAGAACACAGATTCAGGGGATTGGGGGAGCAGGGAGGATGTGGGGGGTGATTTCAAATAGGGCCATCAGGGAAGACTTTGCTGGGAGGTGCCATTTTTTAAAAAAATTTTATTTTTAATTAAAGTATAGTCAGTTTACAATGTTGTGTTAGTTTCTGGTTTACAGCATGATGATCCATTTATATACATATACACATACACACAGATTCTTTCTTATTATAGGTTATTACAAGACATTGAACGTAGTTCCCTGTGCTCTACAGTAGGACCTTGTTGTTTGTCTGTTTTATATATAGTTGTGTAAAGCTGCTAATCCCAAGCTCCTGATTTATCCTTCCCCCACCGCTTTCCCCTTTGGGAGGTGCCATTGAGATAAAGACCTGGGGATAACGGGGGACAAGTGTTCCAGGAGGAGTAAGTACCCTGCAAGTGTGAAGGCTGGTGGGGACGAAGGAAAGGGCTAGGGAGCTAATTGGAGTGCGTACTGCACTTCCCAGCCCTGCGTGGGAATGTAGGGAGTATTGGGCCTCTTAGGCCGTTGGGAAGACTTTGGCCTAAGACTTCTACCCAATCTCAAATGAGATGCAAGATCTTGGAGGGTTTTGAGCAGGGCCGACAGTATCTGACTTACACTTTAAGAGCATCACTCTGGTGGTGTGTTGATAAGTGGAAGGGAAGAGCTGAAGCAGGGAGATCAGTTAGGAGGCCACTGAGATAATTCCTGGCAAGAAGTATGGGTGTCATGGAGGAGGGAAGGAGCAGGAAAGGTGGCAAGAACTGTGTAGACTCTGCAAATGTCGGGAAATGGAGCCAACACACTTTTGCTGACAGATGGAAGGTTGATTGTGAGAGAAAGAGAGGGATCAAGGCTGATGCAAGTATCTGGGGCTTGAACAACCCAAAGGAAGGGGTCGCTGTTTCTGAGATGAGGAAGTGGATGGGAGGAACTGGGCATTGGGGGGTGGAAGTGGAAATCAGCAGTTTGATTTGGGGTATGTTGAGCTGAAAGGCTGATCAGCCGGAGATGTCAGCAAGGCACCTGGCTGCATGGTGCTGAAGGTCAGGTGGGAGGATTCGGAGGGTGATGGTGATGGAGTGATAGCAGCTAGGACTGTGTGCTTATTATCTGGGTTGTCTGAGTGCAGTAAAGCACATTCTTTTTCATGTGTCTGAATTCAGAACCAACTGATACATTAAAATAAAAACTGTACGGTTAGAGAATTGAAATGTCAACTCCGTTGCTGATAATGGCAGGATGAGAGACTGTGGTTTGGGGTCTGTGGCACAGTGGACTTGCCTGTACTTTACTCTGAAATTGGGTAGGTTTTTCTACCAGGCACGGTGGAGGTGGGCATTTTCAGGGGTGGGTCCCTCACCTCATGGAACCAAGCAGATCTGAATGTTAGCCTTTGCTCAGGTAAGAGATCCTAAAGGACAGACTTTCGAATGCCCACTTCCTTTACCTTAAACTTGCAGATTAGGCAATTCCGTAAGTGATTCCATTCTTCCTCTAGAAGGAGGCCCCTGAGGTTTGGGAGGAGAGGTCAGGGTGAACATTAACTCTCGCTAATGGAGTGTAAGGGGTTGGGGACACGTATCTCCCCGGCACCCATCTACCTGGATGGTACATGCTTGACACTAATTGTTTCAAGTGATCTTCACATTTTTGTCACCATCTTCCAGATGAAGCAACTCAGGTTTAAGGATGCTCCTTTCCCTAAGATCGTAGAGCTCAGAATGGGAAGAACTCTGTGTGCCTTTGATGCTAGTTGTTTATTCCTCCTTTGTGTTTTGAAAAGAAATGAACTGTCAAGGTGGGGATCATTTTACTTCATTTTTTAAGACTATAGACGTGAAAGCATTTGTGTTCTGTTATCATTGATAGAGTGCTCACAGTGGATGTCAGTTAAGAGAAACTTTTATTCCAAGTCACAAAAGAATTAAGAAAAATAGTTTTCCCCACCTTATTAAATATTTAGTTTTCCCCACATTAAATATTTACATGCAATTTAACAACAAAAAAGAACTATTCCTTGGACTATTCATTCATTCTTACTGGACTTACTTTTAGGAAAACTTTTTAGTCTCAAGTTTTATTCCCAAATGCTTGAATGCTTTAGATATTCAAAACAGTCTTTACATTGGCCTTTTTGACTGGGGCTCCTTAGATAGACATGCTACTATAAATCTGGGTGCTATTATTTCATACAAAGTTGGGTTTCAGCCATGGAAGATTCTACACTCTGGTCTCTGCATACATCTGCCGAATCTGAGTATTCTCTGGTCTTTTGAGGAATAAATGTCTTCCTTTAAAATGGAAATCTTTGGAAATAATACAGAACCTGTTATTTTTTCTTATACCTGCTTGCTCTCCTGTTACTGAGTAAGAGAGAGGTTGGAGTAGAAAATGACAGAGTCTTCAGAAGGAAGCTAGGTTTTCTTTATTCTTGAGCCTTTGCAGACTGCACGATGTCTCCTCCCCTTCCCTTCCGGGGGATGCTCTTATACTGGATCCCTGCCCTCACATTCAGATGAACACTAATGCAGGCTCACTGACATGATTTTGTTTTTTTGCATCCGCTCCACTGAATAAGCCTTCCTCTTGTCCCCTTTTATGGACAAAGAAACTTGCCGTAATCCATTATTTGTGGTTCCACAGATAGTGGCAGAACTAGCTGCTCAAACCTCGGCCTTCCGATTCCAGAACCACTATTCTGGTCCCGTCTCTCCTCCTCTCTTCAACCCAAATAAAACTCTTGGCTGAGCCACGCCGTGATTTCTGCCCGACAGCCCTCACTCACCTTTAAAACCCTCTGTTCTGCACAGCTCGCTGCCTGTTCTGAAGGTCCTGCTGGTTTGATTTGTTCACTGATTACAAGCCCCATTGTGACGCTGACCTGTAGCCTGGGTCACTGACTGTGTCCCTCCCTGCTGAATGGTCACGTCTGCAGTGGTTGATTTCTACTTATTACATCTTGCATCCCTTATGTTGTGAACTGTTGGTGAGCAGGGATGGACACCTCTCTGTATCCCCAGTAGAATCCAAAATAAAGCCTTGCACCAAAGAGAAGAAATGGTCATTGAATTGTCCTGAGATTCCTGTGGAAGGACTGAGAGATACCGACAGGCTTTCTCTTCAAAGTCTGCATTTTCATCCCTATGTGTGGTGGGCCCCAAGTTTATAGAAGGATCAAGAAGCTGCTAGGTGAGCCTCTCCTTGTGGCCTCCCCCTACTCTGAAGTATGTGCATTAAGATAAGATTGATTCTGGGTAAATAAAAGTACATCTTAGTGACTGACCCAAGGACATGCCAATGAAGGCACCAGGCCCCCGAGAGCCATGAAAGAAAACATCAGACTTTGCATCCAAGTGTAACTGAGAGCCGGTCTAGTGAGGATGGGGCAGCAAGTCTGGGGGGTAAAGGATAAAGGAGTCTGGATATACAGCATCTGATTCATAGAAGGCACCCCAGACATCGGTGGCTAAGAGGACTGGATCCTGTTTCTGACCCTCTCTAGCTCTGTGACTTTGAACTCTGAACTTAAAACCTCAAACTTGTCACCCGCCATACCGAAGATGGTATTTTCCAACGCATGGGATTCTTTTGCCATATACAGCACACCTGGAAATACAGTCAGGGTAGCAGAAAGAATCATGGTTCCCCAAAGAGATGCACATCTCCATCCATGGAACCTGCGAGTGTGTTATTTCCCATGGCCAGGGAGACTGTGCAGATGCAGTTAAATTAAGGATCTTGAGCTAAGGAGATTATCCTGGATGATCGAGTGGGCCCTGTGTGATCCCAAGAGTCTTTGTACGTGAAAGAGGGAGGCGGGGGTGTCACAATCAGGAGATGTGATGATAGGAGTGATGTGACTGCTGGCTTTGAAGATGGAAGAGGGGGCGGTGAGCCATGCAAAGCAGGCAGCTCATAGAAGCCAGAAAAGGCAAGGGAGTGGCTTCTCCAGCTGGAGCCTCCAGAAAAAAACTAGCCTGGTCAACACTTAGATTTTAACCCATTTAGACCTGTTTTGGACTTACGACATCCAGAATGGAATGATAATGTTTGTGCTGTTTCAAGCCACTGAATTTGAGATAATTTGTGTTGTAACAGTAATAGGGAAAAAATACAGTAAGTATCCATCTGTATTGTGGTTGCTGTTGTTTTTAATATTTTTTTTTTAATTGAAGTGTAGTTGGTTTACAATGTTGTGTTAGTTTCTGGTGTACAGCATAGTGATTCAGTTATACATATTATATATTCCTTTTCATATTCTTTTTCACTGTGGGCTCTTAGAAGATATTGAATATAGTTTCCTGTGCTATACAGTAGGACCTGGTTGTTTATTTTATATATAATAGTTAGTATCTGCAAATCCCGAACTCCCAATTTATCTCTGCCCACCCTCTTCCCCCTCCTGGTTACCGCAAGTTTGTTTTATATATCTGTGAGTCTACCTATGTTTTGTAAATAAGTTCATTTGTGTCTTTTTTTTAGATTCCATGTATGAGTGATATGGTATTTTCCTTTGTATTTTTTGGCTTACTTAGAATGATGATCTCCAGGTCCATTTGTGTTGCTGCAAATGACATTATTTTACTCTTTTTTATGGCTGAGTAGTATTCCATTGTATATATATACACCAAATCTTTATCCAGTTATCTGTTGATGGACATTTAGGTTGCTTCCACGTCTTGGCTATTGTAAATAGTGCTGCTGTGAACACTGGGGGTGCATGTGTCTTTTCAGATTAGAGTTTCCTCTGGGTATATGGCCAGGAATGTGATTGCTGGATCATAGGGTAAGTCTATGTTTAGTTTTTTTTTGAGGAATCTCCATACTGTTCTCCATAGTGGCTGCACCAAATTACATTCCCATCAACAGTGTAGGAGGGTTCCCTTTTCTCCACACCCTCTCCCTCATTTATCATTTATGGACTTTTAAATGATGGCCATTCTGACTGATATGAGGTGATACCTTTGAGTTACTTAAATCAGTTACTTTTCCTTTCTAAGCTTTGTGTTCTCACTGGTACTTAGGTACAGACACTGCATCACCCCACTTTTGGTTCTTTTTCTGAGCTGTGTGCCCCGTGGTAGCACATTATGTAAAGCCTGTGGGCCATTCTCATGATTCTCTTTTTAATTCATAAAATAAAGTCAGTGCTCCAACCAGGAAAACCCATTATATTGATTTACACTTACCAAATATTAAAAAACAAATGTGCGTTAAAGTGATACTTGAACTTTAGTAACCCATTAAAAAAGACTTTGTGGCAGGCCTTTAAATCTCCTGTACTTGTGAAGTAGTAATGAGCATAAATGGTATTTCAGCACATCTACAAAAACTGAAATGCGAGATGAAAATATTCATGATTTCATTTGGTGATAAAATCGCAGGTACCACTGACAGTGTTGCATTTCATTGTCTCATCATTGGAGGAAATCCTAGATTTCAGTTCGATGTTAGTGGAATGAAAGTGTAACTTTTTTCCCTCCACCTTGGTTCATTTATCATGTCCTCTGACCCCCATTCTGACTGTGGACCCCCTTGGAGCCCAAGGACCTCAGATATGAACCCCTGGGAAGGACATCGTGAAGAGACCACAGGGGAGTGTAGTGAAACTTCAAGATTAATACTTACATCAAGACTCAGTGTATGTATTCTGTAAATCCTTGGGGACGGAAGGGGCGATAGGGCTGTTGGGATGGGGAAATGACTGCTTTGTTTCATTGGGAAAGGGCGAAGCCATTCTTGTATATCCAGCTGAGTTTATTTGGGCCTCATGGTTTGAAGCATCATTTGTAATGCTAACTTATCAGGAGCGAGGACCTAGCAAATAAACAATTGTAGGATGGGGAAGGGTGTTCAGAGTGAAACTCTATATGAGTAAACCACTGAAACGCAATGAAAGGAAAGTGTTCTAAGTATTTCAGTGAAGTTGCCTCTTAAAGGTAATTTTGGATACATAACAGTGGTTACGAACATTTTCTTGAAGAATGAGTTAGACGGTCCAGTGAATTGTGCTGACCATTGTCACTGAGCAGAAGTGAGCTTCAGCCAGAGTTCCTAAGACAGGAGCTCACTGGATAGCATATCAAAGAGCTTATTCCGTGACAGTTTTAGGCTTAAAGCTGGTACCTGGCTTTGCACAAAATAGGCATGCTCATATTTGTCAAATTGGTTGGGCTGAGTAACATTTTACGCCCTATTCACCATTTGGATTACATTTTTGAAAAAGTCAATATGTATTTTCACCGGATAATTTAGAAAAACAGTGATGGCTGCCTCAAGTAAACAAGTAGCATTTCGAAGCTGTGCACACCTGCCATATAAAAAGAGCGAGCATAATACATCTTTATTTTGTTAACACAAGACTCAGTGGGATTGCAAAATTAATGCCAGTAGAGCTTTTCTGCAGGCGGTTTCCATTGCGGGTTTGCTGGAGGAGAACTCACAAGTATCTTTGTAAGTGATGGATTTGACGGCCATGTCTTGAAATAGAAGACAGAGAGCAGTTAGGTACTTAACCATGGTGTAAATGTGTCAATATTTTCTCATTTTCCCCTTGGATAAAAAGTTTCATAGGGGCAAAACACCCGAATGAAGTGTAGTTATTGGGAAGATGCCCTTATGAATTCATTCTTTGTGGCGAGGTTTAAAATTCAGGATGGCAGTGAGTTTACTGTGAGGGGTGGTACCTGCAGGATGCCCATAATTCACAATGCACAGTGCATCCAAGACTTATTTTCTCCTGGAAAAAAAATCAAACAGGGTCCTCTTCCTGGTTCATAAATCTCCAGCCATCGTATCTTATTGGTTGCTTTGATGCTGTGTTCATTTCCTCAGGATTATCTCTAACAGCTCAGAGTTTGTGTTTACATTAACAACACAGTATATGCTGGCAGCGGTTCAAAAATTACTGATTTTTGACCATGTTTTTTTTTCAGCATCAGTGAATGTATGGATGACATTATTATAGATTAAAAAAAAAGTAATTTGTAAGTACTGACTTAAAATGACAGCCACAGTAGTGGGTAAAATAATTTGCAGAATTGGTTTCCTCGATAGTAACAAAGCCCGTACAGCTGCAAACCAGCTAAATTGGTACCTTCACACGGCGTGGCACAAACTGTTTAGTTCCTGTGGCTCACCAACTTTGAAATTTAATTTCTCACATTTTGTTAACTTGTGAAGTGTTTACATTGTTTCTAATTTTGTACATATAGCAAGACTTTGACAATATTTCATATCTTTCTATATCAAATTCATGTATTTCAGAACTGCCCAAAAGAAGCAACTGAATTATGCTGGCAACAAGTTATATTTCTAGACAAATAACTCTGTACCCCATGCTGTTCTGATGAACTTTAAATCCATGTCCAAATTATTTTGTTGTACTAGAATTTCATTGCCTTGGTAAGCTAAATTCACAAGCTGGCAATCCAAAAGAGACATTATTGGTTGTGGCATACTGATCAACTGTGCTTTTAACTTGTCCTTTGAAAGGTACGTATCCACTGCAGTCATCATGCCAGGATAGAGAACGGGCATACCTAAGAGATAACGCAGGTTTGTTCCAGACCACTGCAGTAAAGAAAATATTGCAATAAAGTGAGTTACATAAATTTTTTGGTTTCCCAGCACATATAAAAGTTATGTTTACACTATCCTGTAGTCTATTAAGTGTTCAGTAAATAGCATTATGTCTGAAAAAATATACATACGTTAAGTAAAAGAAACTTTATTGCAAAAAATGCTGACCATCATCTGAGCCTTCATCGAGTTGTAATCTTTTTGCAATAGTCACATCAGAGATCGCTGATCACAGAGCACCATAACAAATACAGTAATAGTGAAAAAGTGTGAAAATTACCAAAATATGACACACAGACATGAAGTGAGCAAATACTGTTGGAAAAATGACACCTATAGACTTGCTCAACACCGGGTTGCCACAGCTTCAATTTGTAAAAAGTACAATGTTTGCAAAGTGCAATAAAGTGAGGTCTGCCTGTATGTACAATGGCTTGTTGCTGACCGTGGAATTTTTACTGCACTCTAGAGGTATGAGGGTATTCCTAGGAAGTGATCACTAACTATGCAGGTTGATTCAATTGTTGATTTTTAATATTATTTGAAAATATTTGTTGCCCGTCCCCTTCTTGTCTCATTGACATCATGTTTGGTTAAATGGTTTGCTTTATTCAATGAAATCTGAAGTGGAAGTGACACGTGTGCCTTCTGAGCAAAAGCTTAACAGTTAGTGGGGGTTCCCATGATCTCTTTGCCTTCTGTCCTGATGAGCAGCAAGGTTCCACATGAAAGTTGCTCCTTTAATTTGTGTCCTGGAATGAGGTGACACAGCCAGAGCGTTGCTGATCTGCATCGGACATTGTTCACGAGTGAGCAGTAAACCCTCGTTGTAAGCTGCTGCAATCTGGGGGGCTGTTTGTTATCGTGGTGTAACTTACCCTCTTCTGATTTGCTGTGCCACACGCTTAATTGCTCCCTCTAGGTTTTTAGAGGAAGAAATCATCAGTTAGGGCTTATGTAAGGGATTTGAATTGAATCATAAAGGGAAATGTAGTGTGTGGAATGAGAGGTGAGAATGGGCTTGGTCACAGGGAAACTGGAGAGGGTAAATGTGTGAAGATGGGATTTGGGACTGCTTGTGAACTACTTAGGGGAAAAAGCAGATGACGGTGGCTCATTCAGAGGGCTTGGGTAGGCAGTAAAGTATTTTGGGAGGTAGGTGGGGTCTAGATGGTGAATACTTTAAAGCAACTGGAAGTGGAAGTGTCTGAATAAGCTTTTGGAAGCTTTTGAATAAGATAAAGACATCAGTAATGATGATTTCAGGGTGACTGTTACTGCAGCAGGTTGGATGGGGGGTCACGAGACAGGGGGCAAGAAGTGTTTCCAGTGGCCTTACCTAGGTGGGAGGGTGGAGGGTCCAGGTCCAGCTGGAACCTGCCACTGGAAGGGCCATTTTTAGGGGCTTACTCATGGATGTGAACGGTTCCATCTTGTGATAAGCGGATTTTCTGGTATTTTCCTCTTCCTCTGTTCTGACTGATTTCCCAGCCCCTTTCTTTTTGATCCCAGTAGTTTTCAAGCCCATCAGATCCAGTCCTCTTTATTTCCCCCCCTGTTAAATATTGTACAGCATCTCTTTGACTGTTCTAAGCCAAAATTCACAAGTAATATAATTTACTTATAAAACCCTCCAGTATGATGTCTGAGTCTGTCATAATGGAGAAACAAAAAGGAAGTGAAAAATAATCTGTAGTTCCGTGTGTGAATGCTCGGGCACCACAACACCAGAGGACACAAGAATGTTGTCAGCTACTTCAGTTCTTTGTAGAACCTCTGAATGCAACAATTTCAGAAGCAAATTGGCAAGGTGTGTTGGGTTGTAGAGCTTCAGACAGAGCAGTCTTGTGTAGGTGTTGGAAATGAGACAGCGAGCGTCCCGATGACAGATAGCGATCATGATGGAGTGATCAGAGCTCAGGAGGACAAAATAGGGGCAGGCAGCCCTTGAGGATCCGGTCTCAGACACATCCCGGCACCTCTGAGAACCTGAACTTTGTCAGCTGTACCAAAATCAAGGACACCACCAGCTGTTTTTAGAACAACACCCCCAGCTGCAACCGTACGGTCTCAAGGTTCCCCTTGTAGCTATGCAACCGCTCTGCCCCCTAACCCGTCCTTGCTTCACAAGCACCCTTACTTCTTCCAGCTGCAATCAGAATTCTTGACAAACAGCTTACGTAACTAACCACGGCCTTGCAGGTTTTGCCTTTATCACTCCGTTTTGTCGTCTAGTGGAACACAATTCAAGTGCTCCTTGAATCTGTGTCTCAGGCTGCAGCCCTAACAAACCCCAGATAAATGCCTCATCATCTCAGTTATCTTCATCTCTGAAAATTTTGGTTAACAATCTCTTGGCAAAGCTCTGAATTGCAAAAAACATGCCTCCCTAGATTCACATGTGGTGCACTCTGCCTTCATATGCAAATCAGAGTCAGGCTCTGAGCACTGATACTTACAGATTTTCACCTACATGAGTGTCCTTGCAGGTGTTAAAACTCACGCAGACTCCACGACAGTTCATCATTGTGCAGGACTTCAGTGGTCCGGAAGTCAAACATCGTTGTCTCTCCGGTTCTTGTGACAAACTGAAAGGCCTGTAGGTTTCCAGAACTTCTCACTGTGGGCAGTCTGGCCCTGAGTTGGGAATTACAGCTTGTCAGCATTGCATCTGCTTCCTCACTGTTTCTGCTGCATCATAACTTCAGCTTGCATTTGCCTTAACAGGCCTCCCTACAGACAGACAGACAGACAGACAGACAGACAGACATCAAGAGCTATCAGCTTCAGCTGCCATCACTAACGCCCTTTGTTTCCTGGTAGTTTCTAGTTTAGGTTCTCAGGGTAGAAGACCATAAACCCAACTTGGTGTTGGTTTTTTTTTTTTCAAAGGCCAGACCAAAGGTCTTAGTCACTAGCAGCTTGTGGACCAGTTGTCCTAGCCCCAGTCAGCTGTAGCAGATGAGAAGCAAGCCCATGGAGAATTGAGCAGGAGCAGAGAGCCAGTCAGCAGGCATTGTGATTGACATGTGGGATGCGCTCGCCTCTTCTTGTCCATCGCTAAGGAGGAAGCACATTGAGTGTAGGGACTACACTTGATTCCCTCTCTTATTCCCAGCTCCCAGGGTAGTTCCTGTTAGCACTCAGTGAACAACTACTGAGTGAATATTGGTGACATTTGTACATCATCAGTATCTTGTAGACACCTGGCCACGTCCTGGTGGGAAGCTTTTTGTAATAAAAGCATAACCACAGAGTATGTAATACGTGGTCCAGATAAGTAGTGTGGAAAGGAGACTAAATGGCTATGTCTTATTTGTTCTCCTTCGAAATGTCATTTGAATTAAAACATTTTTCTTGTTTGTTGCTTTTGACAATTTTTAAAGCAGGCAATGATGTGTGGAAACCAGTAGCAGAGTGTCTTCTACCTACTAGTGAATTTGAGGACAACTATTTTGACTTGGAAAGAAAATGTCATATTGCCAACTTTTTCTCTGCCCCCTGGTCATCAGGGCATAAACTGTGAAATAAAGTACTGCTCAGGTCACCGGCAGATGGCTTTTCTACAGTATTGAACATGTTACTAAGTGCTTCAAGTCATCCAGATTGAAGACACCTTTACTGAGTTTGTTGCTTCGGGATTATTTTATATGTACCTGTATCCCCTTTATGTATTGATTATTTGGAGACCATGTTCTTAGATGTCTTTAAGTATAGATTGGTAGTTCCTTTAAATGGTTGAATTGAGTTCACGATGTTTCTTAGGGAAGTGGGCCAGGCCTTGTATTTTATTCATGGTTTAATTATACTATATATAAGGTTTAAACAACACGCGGAAGTAAGAGTCCTGTAAGGCTCTCAGCTTCTTGAGGGCAGGAATCTTACCTGTTGGGCTTTGTAATGTGTCATGAGTCATATCCCTCTTTCTTCCCATTGACTGAACCTGTTGAAAAATAAGGGAGCAGAGAAAAAACAAAATACCAACTTTACCTCTGGTAAGACACGGTCGAAGTATGAAGCTTCGACCTCAAGCCCAGATGGAGGTCTTGATTGTTCCCTCCCCACCCAGAGTTTCCTCCCTGGGACTCACACAGGGCAGAACAGAGAGCGCCCAGCAACCCACGTGCAGCACCAGGGCGGTTCATGGTCTTTGTCGTCCTCTTGAATGCAGAAAGCACATCACCGCGGCAATTGTGAGTAAATCAACCTTGCCCAGGACAGAATTATGAACCAGGGATTTTGTTCTCTCATTATTTCACCCATCAAATAACTTCCTCCGTTTCCCATTTGGAGGAGTGAATGTGAGAAGGCAGCAGTTTCAAACCAATTCTGTGGAAACACAGGGAGAGGAGTATTGTTCTCTTTAAATTATTCATCTCTGTGTTTCTAGTTACTAGCACAGGACATAATAGGCGTTAACAAATGGATGGGTGGACCTCACATTATTTATTTACTGAAACCTGGTAACTACAAAATACTATGGCTGTAGCAGCCGTAGGTAGAAAATGAGCTACCTTCGTAATTCATCCATGAAGGGGATTTTCAATAAAGATCTCTTTGGATGGCATTTCAGGTACTCAATTAGGTAGACGAGGACAAGGAAAAAAAAATCACAGGGCCTGGAGAAGGGTGGAAAGTTACACTTAAGCTGCAGCAAACCATCCTATTAGAGTTCTCCTTTGCAACGTGCAGCCCTTCATCTGAATAGTAAGCTGCGGTTTTGACAGCAGGTTTCCGATGAAGAAAGCACTTGAAGTTCTATTTCAAGTTCTGTGTTGTGAAAATGTGGTAATTTAATTGAAAGAAAGGCTAACTTCCTTGCCATGTAACCTTTTTTAAAAACTGCAATCTGCGTGACTGCTGCATGCAAAAGCTAGGTGATGTCTCAGATGTTGTAGTGTGCTTGGAAACTGTACCGAACGGGGGTAGGATTCGCATTCTTCCCTAGGTGTCAGACGGTCCTCTCTGTGCTCTGTGTTGTTCAACACTGTTGTGTTTTGGCTTCTCTTCAAGGCAGAGCACTTCTAGGACTTACATATTTATGATAACTTCAGGCCATCTGCTGCTCGACTACTATCAGAATGAAGAAGAATTTTCAACTTAAACAAAGCCGTACTCATCACACCAAAGCACTTGCCACAGCATTTATCTTCCAGTGCACTAGCTTTTGTTGTTCTAAGCTCACGTTGAGTTATTACTTGCTGCCTTTTTTTTTTTTTTAAAGAATTATCCTTCCTGCCACCAAAAAAAAAAAAAAAGAAAAAAATAACATGCTGCCTTTTATTTCTGGGCCAATGTACAGGGCTCTAAATATGACAGAGATTCATTTTGACCTTCTGATTTAGCATGTAAATTAGGGTACTTGAAGCAGAAGGCTCCATATTTTCTTCTAGTTCATGTGTGATGCCAACAGATTGGTCTGAATCAAAATGGAACACTTAGAAGCAGATAGCATTTGTAAAATGTCAGTCGGAGAAGGCAAAGTCGCATGTAAAAGTTAGTGAACTGGTGGTATCAATTAGAATATTTTCAACTGTTGCTTAAAACCACTGTTACCATTTCGTGACAGAGTAAAAAATAGTCATCTCGATCCTGTTATTTTGAAAAACCTGATGAACATAAATGTGTATCAATATTCCTTAATTGCATTTACCTGCAAAAACCCCCCAAAGCTCCCAGTGGCTGGTTTGCATCTTAGACTTGTGCACACTATAGATTTCTGGGCTCCGGGAAAAAAAACCGCATGGAATTTTATGTAAAGGATTGAATGATAAAGGGAATAGTTCAAAATTATAATTTCAGGGTGTTTTTCCCCATCTATGAATAGGCTTTCCTTTTATTTTATTTTTTTTAAATAGGAGGCACTGGGACTTGAACCCGGGACCTCATGCTGGCTCAGCATGCGCTCTGCCACTGAACTGTTTCCCTCCCCTCTGAACAGGCTGCCTTAATTCTCTAGATTAGAGGCTGGCAAAGTATGGCTCTTGCGCCAACTCTGGCCCGCTACATCTTTCTGTAGGGCCTGTGAGCCAAGAATATGCTTCACATTTTTACATTGTCACATTTCAGATGGTTATGTAGGCATTGATTTAATAGCCTGGTTGTTGCTGCTTGCACCTCAAAGCCTAACATGTTTTCTCAAAAGACCAAATAGTAAATGTTTGCCAACTGCTGATCTGGACTATGGTGATAAGATTTTGCCTAACTGCATTGCTGTAATAGATAAGCAGTAGGTGAAAAATGCCTTTCTGGGTCCCATTCGTGTTGTGGTCAACAGATAGCATATAGCAAGCAAAGCACCACTGCAGTTTGTGCTGTGAGTGGAGAAGCTTGACCAACTAAGGAGCATCTTAATCCCAGCTTTTCCCATAAGCTGCTAAATAGCCATCAGTGGGGAAGAGATGTGAGTGGTTCCCAACCTGGACCTGCGTGTTCCCCACAAAGGCTGCCAGAAATGCCGCAGAGATTCTGGAACTCACTCATGCCTACAGGGTGATGGTCAGTTAGGCAAGGGCAGAATAAAACTGGGATAAAAAAGCAAAACAGTCATTCGTCCTAGTATTTTGGCCAGTGAGGACATGGGTGTGAGTTTCACTCAGAAATCTACATGCCAGTGAAAGTGCCTGAAAACAATATTTATTAAATTTCCTGTCTCCATAAAGAAAAATTTACGTCCCCTGAGGGGTGGGGAGTACTTACGCAAATCAGTGCGGGGGGCTCTCTTGCGCCAGGCAGCTGTGGCCATTGAACACTTGGAAGCGCAGTTAGCTTTGCAGCGTGGAAGTGGGGACGTGTCTCTTCTCAATGCTTGCCACACGTCCATGGCTTTGGTGGCAAAGCTGACATCTCGTCATTTTGATCTCATGGCTTTGCCCTCTCCTTAGCCTTAATTTCAGTTCCACGTCTCATTAATAATGATTCCAACTCCTTTCTTCACGTGGTCTATTTCTCATTTAATTTTTGGAAGATGAACCTGGCAGAAGAACTTGCTTTTCGCTCTTCCTTTAAGTTGTGACAAGTCTTTCAAACCCGCCTTAATGAAATTCTTCAAAAGCAGCCTTTGCCTGCTGGTGCCAGGCCCTGGAGAGCTGGAGGCAGGTGTGGAGCCAACCTGTTAGAGAGGTGAGTGTGAGCTGGGAGGCCCAGAACTCACGCTTCCTGAGTCGGGCAGGTTGCCCAGACACTCCATGGCTCCCCTTTTTCCCCCTAGAAGCAAAACTGTGGAGCTGAACAAGATCCTCTCCGTGCTTCCATCTGTTTTGAAAACTTTGATTCTGTAAGTGACACTAGGTAAGAGTGTGTATAGGAAAATTGGCTTTATCCCACAAATATAATTGCCTAGAACAACACAGATGGATCATTTTAGAGTTCCAGAGGTGAGAAGTCCAAAAACCAAGGTGTCCGCAGGGCTGGTTGCTTCTGGATGCTCAATGGGAGGATTCATTTCCTGGCTCCTTCCAGCTGCTACAGGCTGGCCCCCTTCCTTGGCGTGTGGCGTCTCATCGCTTTACTTTCCTTCCCTCTGCCTCCCTTGTCACATCATGTTCTCTCAGACTCCGAGCCTCCTGCTTCCTTCTTACAGGGACCCTTGTGGTTACAGTGAGCCCATCACAAGAATCCAAAATAATGTCCCCATTTCAAGGTCCTTAACTTAGTCACATTTGCACAGTCCCTTTGCCAGGAGAGGTAACGTTCACAGGTTCTGAGAATTAGGACCTGGACGCCTTGGGGTTGGGCTGGGGCAGGGCATATAACTGACATGTCACTGATAAAAACCCAACAGTTCCATGTTGCCTCGAAAATGAAATATTTTCAGGATGTCTTTCTTTAAAAAGTAGAACAAATGAGGACTATAATAAAACAGATCACCATTTCCTTTTTACCCTGATTACCAATGACACATTTAAACTTAATTATAAGAGCCATGTTGAAACGTGAATGTACATATTTCATAACTTTCCTTGGTCTGACTTGGTTTTGTATAATTTAATTTTCCTAGTTTTGCTTTTCTGGAAAAGGATGTTTATGATTTTATTCTTGTAAATGGAAGAATGCAGTTTTCCATCTTTCTGTGCAGGGAAAAACCTGGTTCTTCCCTGTGTGCCTCCTTTACCTGCACAGAGAACACCTCACTTCTGACACTTCTGGTCACCACACCATACCAAGCCATCCTCTGTGACACCAACTGGGTGTTCCGTAACTTAAGTCAGTTCTGACACTATCTTCCCGGAGATAGGGTCAGACCTCACTGGTTAAGTGCTCAGTCCCACAGGACTCCCCCCCATCCACCCCTACACACACTCAGATCCCAGTTGCAAACCAACTTTTTGACTAACTGGCAATAGATTGGAGGTTCCAACAACCCTCTTCCTGGGTTCATTTAATTTGCAAGAGCGACTCCTAGGACTCAGGGAAACACCTACATTTATTAGTTTGTTACGGGGTGTGAAAAAGGATGCAGATGAATATCCAGATGGAAGAGACATGCAGGGTGAGGTATAGGGAAGGGTCACGAAGCTTCCATGCTCTCTCCCAGCCGCCGCTCTCCCGGCATCTCCACGTATTCATCAACCAGGAAGCTCTCCGGACCCTGTCCTTTGAGGTTTTTATGGAGGCTTCATTATATAGGCACGATTGATTAAATCATTGGCCATTGGTGATTGAGCTCAGTCACTAGGCCTTCTCCCCTCCTTGGAGGTTAGGGGATGGGGCTGGAAGTTCCCACCCTCTAATCATATGGTTGGCTCCACTGGCAACCAGCCCCTGGCCTCTGAACAGTCCAAACGTGACGTTATTAATGTAACAAAAGACACCTTTATCACTCTCATCACTTAGGCAATTCTAAGTTTTGGGGAGCTCGGTGCCAGAAATGGGTATAAAGACCAAGTATACGTTTCTTATTATAAATCACAGTATCACTATTCTATATATAGATTTTTAAAATATTGAGTAGCACCCCTATGTTCTTTTTGGAACCAGTAAGGTATCAGAACCCTCCAGTCAGGCCTTTGTTCTTCCACAGTTTGGCCAGTTTTTTTTTTCCCCTCCAGCTCTGTCCCATAATCACTGACCTCTAAACCCCCTGCAACCAACATAATTATTTAAGGTCTGGAGCTTTTATAAATTTGCTCATACAGGTCCTGATTTTACTTAGGTCTCTTTCCGAGTGGCAGAAACTTACCCAGTTGGTCTCAGGCAAAAGGAGAACAGGGTGGCTCTTGTGAAGGCAGAGCTTGCGCTGTTTATAGCTTGACTGAGCGTCAAACGGTAGTGCCAAGGCTCAGTTTTTCTTTGTCTTTGCCTCTGCTTTCCTCTGGATTTTATCTTTATCTTTAGGTTCCATGTGGTGGCAAGATAGCAGAAGTAGCGCAAGCCTCACATCCCTTGGAGTTTCAGTGTTGTGGGATGGAGCAATACACTCGTCAGATGGGTGTAAGTGGGTTAGCTTTAACTGCGTCTGCTCGGGTAGACTTGAACTCAGCACTAAACCAATTACTGTGACATGGGAGCAAATGCAAGGCACTGACATCGCAGGTCTGGGTCATGGGATCTGTAACTGGAGCTGGAAGGTAGGGTCCCACCTGAATCACAAGACTGAAAATGGGAAGGCCTTTTGCTGAAGGAAAGTCAGGCTCTTACTAGCATTGAAGGCAGCAGATACTGAGTGCCCCCAGGTTAGCAGCTGATGGAGCTGTCCCCCCTAGAAAGTCTTCTGCCCTTTCTGTTATTAGCATCTGCATCTATTCTTTAACATCTAGCTAACGTTTTACTGCTTATCTGAGTTCCCCCCGCAGTACTCCCAGCACAAAGTGATCTCGAATTTACCTGATTATTTGTGGAATCCATCCGTTCATTTATCAGAACATCTAAAGTGTGTTCATCTCTCAGACCCAGTGTGCTGAGCCCAGAGAGGTTGATTCTTTGCTCTGAGGGACTGAGGATGTAGTGGAAGAGACGGGCATCTCCCAGGTAGTTGTAGGTGTGATGGATGTTGCAGAAGGAGAAATGTTGGGAGAGTTTAACAGGAACACGGAGCCTGAGGGTTCTGAGAGGGCCTCCATGATGAGGTGTTACTTACCGTGAACCCCGGAATTACCTAGATGCAGAGGAGGACAGCATAGGATAAGGGGAGTGGAATACTGTAACTGAAGGAAGCAGAGAGGCCCAGAAGCTCTCATGTCCCAGGGGTCTCCAACTCCTGTGTCTAGGATGATGAATAACTGAAAGAAGCTGGCCAGGACTGGGACAGTACATGTTGGCAGGGCTGTGACTCAAAAGACTGTCTCAGGTAGCTTTGTCATCTCAGCTCCATTCCAGGTTGCCAGATCTTCTGACTTTTCAAGAGTTTTCATTTCACCTTGGCCAATTCAAAAATTGTGGCAATGATAAAAAAGAATGAAGTAATGCCATTTGCAGCAGCAACATGGATAGACCGAGTCTCATACTTAAGTGAAGTCAGACAGACAAAGACAAGTGATAGAATATCATCTTACTTTTATGTGGTATCTAAAAAAAAAGATACAAATGAGCTTATTTACAAACCAGAAACAGACTCACAGACATAGAAAACAAACTTATGGTGACCAAAGGGGAAAGGGGTGGGGGAGGGAGAATTTAGGAGTTTGGGATTAACAGATACACACTACTATATATAAAGTAGACAAACAATAAGGACCTACTGTACAGCACAGGGAACTATATTTGGTGTCTTGTAATAACCTATAATGGAAAAGAATCTGAGAAAATATATATATATATGTGTGTATAACTGGATCACCGCTGTATACTAAAACTAGTGCAGCATTGTAAATCAACTATACTTCAATTAAAAAAAAAAGCCCTAAATCTTTCACTTTTCTATCGATGTTAAAAGTTTTTTTTTTGTTTTGTTTTGTTTTTTGGCACTGAATTCAAATTTGAAAAACACTGTGTGGACAAAATTCTGCTGGCTAAAGTGGACCTGTGTCTAGTTTTGCTACTTCTGCTCCACATGAATCTGTTCAGGCCATTGAAACTTGCAATCTCTGGACCCCACTCTCAAGAAGTGCTAGCTTGAGATCTTGGGATGAAGCTTTGTTATCCCAGCTTTTCACGCGTGTTCCTCCCATGAGATTCTTACGCCGGGATTTTCAAGTCCATGCTTTGAGAAACACCATTGAAGGGAATGAGAGAAAATCAGGATGACTAGATGATAGAGCTTGAGAAGGAAAGAGAAGCAGAGTGTGGTCCCATAGGCTTTGTAGGATATGCAAGTAAACTTTGGATTTTATCCTGAGTTTAATAGGAAACCCTTGAAAGTTTTAAGGAGGAAAGCGAGAATGTTGTGCACTTGATGCTGGCTTGTGAAAGTTGATTGTTCCTTTTTCAGAATTCTTGCCAGCAAGTTGTTAAACCGTTGGTAGCTTGAAATCTGCTGTGGTGGGACTGTTTACACCATGGAAATGGGCAGGTGACACAAATCACTCTTCCTGCTCTTGGGATGTTTGTAAATAGTTACCGCACACCATTCAGTGTGTTCATCAAATATATGCATATATGTATATGTGTATAAATGTGTGTTACATATATTTAATATATAAAAATTTATATGTACATATTTAGTATATAAATATATTTAATATAGTGTAAATATATATATATAACATACATAATCTCTATGTACCTATATATGTACACACATACGCATGTACTTTGATAGCTCAAGCTGGCTGCATTGTGGAGAGTGGACTGGAGAGGGCAAGAGGGAAGATGATAGTTTAGGTGAGAAATTATGGTGGCAGAGGAAGGAGATGAGTATTGTATAAGTGCTCGCCTCCAAACTTACAGCTTAAAACAATAGCATTCATTCAGTGCACAGTTCTTCTGGACTGTCCTCTGGGTTTGTGGTAGGCTGTTGGTTGGACTGGGCTTGCCTGTGTGTCTGTGGTCGCTTAGAAGGTCAGCTACGGGCTGACTGGTCAGGATGGTTCCACTTACTTGTCTGCGGTCGGCTGGCTGCTGGCTGGGTGAGGGGGCGGCCCTGATTCAGGTGTGTAAACCCTGCTTCTCCATGGGAGAAGCTAGCAAGTTGCATTGCCAGGGCGTAGATGGAAGGAGGGGAAGAACCTGTGGCCAGCTGCAGCCCACTGAGGTGGACTTAGGGGATAGCTGGGAGACAGTGTTGCCAGGACTGCTGATGACTGAGCGTGGGAGCTGAGGGAGCGTGCTATTCACGTGCTCCCAGCCAGAATATAAATATGGGACCGAGCGCCTTCTAGGGGGTAAGAAACTATTGTCTTAGACACATACATGTTGTCTAATTAAGTAAAATCATCCTCTTCTCAACTTTGCCGCCTGCCTGAGTTTGGCCAAGTCGCAGCACTAGTTTTGCTGCATGTGGAATATTATTCCATGTTCTTCATTTCCTTACAAATAAGCTGCTCAGAACTTTCCTGTTTCATAAAATCCTACCTCAAAAAAAATCTACACACCCTGGTTCTTTTTGCTGTGATACATTTGATAATCATGGATGTTGAGGCCTTCTTCTTTGGCCTGGGTCCTGTGTGTGTGTGTGTGTGTGTGTGTGTGTGTGTAGGTCAAAATGCTTTACACAACATACAGGGTTGTGATGTCCATTGTTACTCTCAGATCCCTCCAGTGACGGAGTAGAGAGGCTAGTGTGCTCCACGGGGTTGGGGTCTTTGCCACCCAGAGCCGTATGCCCGGTGCTTGCATCATGTCTGACGCACAGTAGTTTTCAAATACCTATTTGTTAAAAAAGAGGATGTATTCTGTATTTCATAGACCCACATCTCTGACTTTCCTGTCTAAACAAGAGATGCAAAATCATATCAGGAAACCAGCTTCCACTCGAAATCCACTTCCTTCGGCTCCAGGCTCTAATTCCTTCTGGAAATTCCACATCTGGAGAAACACTTCTGCCAGAAAAGTGTGTTTCATGATTATTCTTTCTGTTACCTACCTGCTGTTCTTGTCCAAATCATCATAAAAATCTAAGTGTGTTTTTAAGTGCTAGTAAAGCAGTTACAGCACTGTGGATTTAAGTTTTCAAAATGAATGGTGATTTCCCTATTGAAACATAAACATGATTCAAAAGCTCGGGCTTAGTTTACACTTTGTAACTCTTGGTGGACTGTGTATTTTCATCTCTATCTGTACTTGGTTCTGTAGTAGCTGTGCTTTGGTTTTTCTCTGTCTTTTTAACTTTTTTTTAAACTTTTTTTTATTGAGTTATAGTCATTTTACAGTGTTGGGTCAATTTCCAGTGTAGAGCACAATTTTTCAGTCATACATGAACATACATATAGTCATTGTCACATTCTTTTTTGCTGTGAGCTACCACAAGGTCTTGTATATATTTCCCTGTGCTATACAGTATAATCTTGTTTATGTGTTCTACATGTGCCTGTCAGTATCTACAAATTTTGAACTCCCAGTCTGTCCCTTCCCACCCCCCTCCCCCTTGGCAACCACAAGTTTGTATTCTATGTCTGTGAGTTCTCTTTGTCTTAATCATGGAGCCAGTTCCTATTACTCTTTGCCTTAGTGGTGTTAAGTAAATGATTATTAAAGATGATAAAATGAATCAGATCCATTGGGCCACGTTCAGTAATGGGATTGCAGCCTGCTTTCTGAGGTGTGGAGTGTGTTTACACCCCCACCCCCTGATTCCAGGTGATTAGCAAAAGCATCACCTTGGCTCTCAGTTAACCCTGGTAACTGTAGGTAGACCTAAGCTGTTCACTGAGATCAAGACATCTCAGTGAAGTTGGAAAGAAAGGTGGACTTTTGAAAGAAATGTACAGGAAGGGGAGGGAGGCATGGAAAGTGGGAAGAAGCGATATGGAAGTGGAAGGAGGTGGGAGAGCAGACCAATGATCAATTGAGGGGAAGAAGAAAAAGTCACGTGAAGGTCAGACTGGACCCTGTTATTTTTATTTAATGAGAATGTGCGTCTTTAAAGTTACCTGGGGTTACTTTGCAATAATGTAGCTGACACTTAACATGAGTCAAATACAACCATCTTTATTTACCCTATAGCTTTTCAAAGTACAAGGGAAGAAAGGAAAACAGCCAGGGTAGAAAATACACCCCCCTCCCCGGTGTTAGTGATTAGTGCTCCAGGAGGGGGTAAGTAGAGGGAGGGAAATGACACAAATTAACTGGTGCTGTCTCTCCAAGGCTAGTATTCATGGACAGTGACTCCTTATATCATGAAATCTATGTTCTCATCAGTGGCAAAATAAATCATCATATGCCCACCAAGGTTTGGTAAAAGATCCTAGAATTTTCAAGACTGCCTTTTATTCCCAAGAGAGGTGTTTAAAAAAAAGGGGGGGGGGTTTGCACAAGTCAGGATCCTAGCAGCTCCTCGGGGGAATAAAAGGTGTTTATGTCCCATTGATTCTGACACCTGCCCACTTTTAAATGAATCATCAGAGACAGAGTGTAAGTGGAGCAGCTTCGTAATTCCAGTGTCTTCACTTTTTTTTTTTTTTTTTCATTACGCCATTAAACACAGTAAGGCTACATCTTGAGTTATTATACAGATCAGCAGGTAAAGAGATGGCATTTTCTGAATTTCACTTTATCTGATTTGGAATCCCTCTTTATGTGCCTACATTTGATTCATTGTTACAGAGTGAATTAAACTTGCATACGAGATGCAGTTTTTAAAATCCATAACTCAAGCACAGTAATAAAAATGCAAGCTCCCTTTAAGGGAAAAAAAAAAAACAAAACAACAAACCTGGCTCAAAGCCTCCCTGGTTCCTTTTGCGAGGGATTGTAATTGTTACTCTGTGAAGTTCAGCTAACTGTTACAGGAGAGCACTGGTTCATGCTAAATGTTTTTAATGTTCTCTTGCTCAAATGTAAGCTCAAAATTAAAATGCCATTTTTGCCATTTAGCGTTATGACTCATCACTGCTTAAGTGGCAGTTGGATTTCTGAGTCGGGCTGCCTAGCTCTGAACCACCAAACAGGGCTGCCTGTCTGAAACAGTTTGCTGCAAAACCAAACCCTGAAACAAATTACAAGCAAGCAATTAAAACAGAAGGCGCTTTTCAGTAGAGCAGCATCTGCGTGCAGTTATTGGCCCTGTAGTCTCTCTTTTTAAGAATTTAATTTTTTAAATTGAAGTATAGTTGATTTACAATGTTGTGTTAGTGGCCCTGTATTTTCTTAATTATGCAATCTGTTCAGTGGAATTTAAAAACAATAGTCCAGTCTCCTTTCTTATTTAGTAAACTTTGGGGTCATGCCCGTGGAGCGGCTTATTTTTCTGAATTGAATCAGACGATCTAATTCGAAGATCTGTCTCCCAGGGTGGAATTTGGGTAAGTCAGCTTCTACTTCCCTGAAATGAGAGAGTGACTAACTCCTCGTATTTGCCTGCCACAGTTGAGATGCTTTGCGAAGTCAAGAATAATAAAAGCAGAAATATAGGAAAAATATAATCCCACTATTAAGAGACAATATAACCCTTTGATCCACAGAAGCAGTAGCTCAGCTGCACAGGGATAATAAAGAGAATGAGGAGGCTTTTTACCTGCGTGTAGATGGCCATCAATTTAATAGAAATATGAGAGTATCAAACTCATTTCATTTTAGTGTTTGAGATTCTGCTTGAATTTAAGATGAAAAGTCTGAGTTTCATTAGGAATGGAAGCAAAGTTATATCTATCTTCTGAACACATTTTGTTTGTAATAAGTGGCATTTCTTTTAATCTAGTTAATTTGAAAACATTTTAGACGAAAATTATTGCTGCATGAAGAACAATGATTATAAAATGACACGGGCAACTTTAGAGCAATTTAGGAACCTAGAAGATTTTCATCAACCAAAATCAGGGCAAGAGACAGCATAAATCAATCTGATTTTTTTTTCATGAAACTTTGAAAGCTTTGAAGGGATTATCTTTGGGGTATGAGTGCATCATATTTTGAATTTTAAATAGACAATGTTATCTCAGTGTTAGAAAAAGCCCTTCATTCTATTGTCTGTTGTAGAGGTTTGCAAACTTTGTCGCATGCTAGGAGCATCAGGGAAACTTTTAAAATTCCTGATGCCCGCCCCATATCCCAGACCATGAGATCAGGATTATGTGCCATCGAACTTGAAATTTTAATTGTTTCTTCCAAAAATTTTCCTTGACTTATTAGGGAAGAAAATGATTGTCAATAGGTGAGTCCACATATGTAATTGTAGCGAATGTTCTCAACCAGAAAATAGAAATAGGATTATACTTGATATTTTTCCCTCCACTTATGAAGATAAGGGTTTTTTTTTTTTTTTGGTCCATCAATCTCTATCCTTGATAAGCACTATTTAATGATGTGGTATCCAGCATTTCATTTTATGATTAAGTGAATTATCTTGCAAGGATGGATGCTGAAAGTGTCTTAAGAATAATTAAGATGGCTTAATACTTAAGAAACTCTAGACAACTAATGAAATTCATTGGTAGGTTGTTGAATTTTGAAAGTACTTTGACTTTTCTGCTAGTCTCAGGATTTTGTTAGGATGTGAATCTCTGCCTTAGGCTTCAGGGGTGTGATTGACAGGAGAGATTATAAGCTGGTGGCTTGTAGGATGTGTTTGGCCCAAGTATGTGCTGCACAGTGTTTCAGTGTGGGAATATCATGTCAAAATCCTAATTCCTAGTTTTGAACAAAGTGTTAGCATATCTTGCTAGATTAAGCAGATTTGACAGATATATACAGAACATTCTATCCCAGATCAACAGAATACGTAATCTTTTCAAGTGCACATGGAACCTTCTCCAGGTTAGCTCAAATGTTAGGTCACCAAAGTCGGAATAAATTGAAATTTGAAATCGTATCAAACCACAGTGGTATAAACTAGAAATTGGTTTCAAGAAGAAAACTGGAAAATTCAAACGTATGTAGAGACTAAACAACTTGCTACTGAATGGCTCAAAGAAGAAATCAAAAGAGTAATAAAAAAATACCTCGAGACAAGTGAAAATGGAAATGCAACATACCAAACTTATGGGATGCAGCAAAAGCAGTTCTAAGAGGGAGATCATAGCAATAAATGCCTACATCAGAAAACAAGGAAAATCTCAAATAAACAACAGGAACTAGACAAAGAAGAACAAATGAATGCCAAAGTTAGTTGAAGAAAGGAAATAACAGAGATCAGAGTGGAAATAAATAGAGTAAAAAGACAATAGAAAAGGTCCATGAAACTAAGTGCTGGGTCTTTGAAAAGATAAACCAAAGGAACACAAGAGACTTCTACAAAAAATTACGCCTAGACAAGAGATGCTCCCATTTGTTTCTGCAACTGGTTAGGTTATATAGCTGCTTCTCTCATTTACTTTATAGCCTTTGAAGCTTAAGATTGCTGCTTCACATGAAGCAGGGTATAGTTTTTCTCTTGGGTGTCTGGTTCTTCTGATGGAAACAGAGCCATATCTTTTCTTCTCTCTCACCCCTTTCAAATGATGGTATGTTCCAAAGAGAAATACCATTCTTTGCTGTATTAATTACCCAAGGCTGCCATAACAAAGTACCACAAACTAGGTGACTTTAAACAACAGAAATTTATTCTATCATTTCTGGAGGCTAAATGCCTGAAATTGAGGTGTTGACAGGGCCGTGCTCTCCTTAAAAGCTCTAGGGGAGGGTCTTCCTTGCTCTACTTTCTGGGTAGTCCCAGAAAGGTTGTCCTTGGCTGGATGCTGCAGCATTTCCATCTCTGCCTCCATCATCACATTCTGTGTGTCTCTTCCTTCACGTGACGTATTCTTCCTCTTATTTAACAGGACATCAGTCATGTTAGATTAGACCTCATCTTAGCTTGATTACATTGGCAAAAACCTTATTTGCAAGCAGGGTCACATTTATAGCTGCTGGGGGTTAGGACTTCAGCAGATCATTTTGGGGACATAATTCAACACACGTCACTTGGATTGAGCAGAGAGCAGGACCAGCATGACCAGTGGCTCCTGGAACATAGGTAGTCAGGTGGTTAGAGTCAAGCCCTTTTGTGGACCATGTGGCTTGATATCAATTCATAGGAAGGAGATGACTTCAGCCCAGTGAACTTGTTTTAGTTCTTTACTGTGTTCCTTCCTGTTTCAATCACACATCTCTGTAAGAGCCTCCATTTATACTTATCTGCTGTATCCTCCCAGTAAGCCACTGCACATATTTGAGGGTTACCATAAATATTTCGAAAGGAAATCAGTATGCTATTAGGGAGTGGGCATGGATGCCAGAGAGCCCAAAATACCACAGTAGGATTCCTGAGTCTTGCTTCCTTCCTTCCTTAGTGCTGAGGTGGTACAAAAGGCAGGAAATCCTTTTCAAGTTTTCACTGATTCTGCTTCATCCTCTCCCATTTTGCCCTAAGTTTCCAAATCCAGTGGTTCAGCCAGTTTACTTTATTACTATGCCATTGTGACAGTTTGTTTCCTGGTTGTGATGCCTGTCCACTTAAGTCTAATTTGAGATCATCTGCAGAATTAATTCAGGGGATTTCCATCTCTATAAAATGTGACACTGACTTTCCAACTGAGGATTTACTGTGTAATACAAGTCACCTGAGTATACTCAGCATTGTCCTTTTCTTCAACAGGTAAAGGGTTCTTCTTTTGATAAATTATGAGTAGTTTCATTTAAAGCAATCTGATAACCTTTGTCTTTTAATTAGTGTGTTTAGACCATTTACATTTAATGTAATTATTGCTATATTTGGACTTAGGCCTACCATTTTTTTCTTTGTTTTCTGTTTGTCACTTTTTTTTGTTTGTTTGTTTGTTTGTTTCTTTGTTCCCCTCTCTTGCCCTCTTTTGGGTCATTTGAATAGTTCTTAATATTCCATTTTAATTTGTCTATTGGTTTTTTGGCTGTACCTCAGTGTTTTTTTAGGAGTTGCTCTGTGGCTTAAAAGGTGCATACTAATCTTTCATAGTCAGTTTAGAGTTAATATTTTGAGCAAAATGTAGAAGACTTAAAAGCATATGGGTCCATTTATCCTCCTCTCCTGCCTTTATGTACTATATTCCATCTACATACATTGAAAACCCTAGCAGATAATGTTACAATTTTTGATTTCAACAGTCATCCATATTTTTAAAAGTGGAAGAGGAGAAAAATAGACTATATTTACCTAGATATTTACCATTTACCTGTTGCTCTTCCTTCTTTGATTGGGTTCCAAATTTCCTTCTAAGATTTTCCTTCATTTTGAAGAATGGCCTTTAGCTTTTCTTCAGGGCAGATCTATTGCTGATGAATTGTACTCTCCTTTTAGAGGTATGAGGTCACTGTGGTTTCACTGAAGTGTGTGAATGTGTTGAGTGTGTGCTTTTGTTTCCTGATGAGAAACAAAGTTAATTTATCCAATGTTGTTTTTTTTTTCCAGTGCTCTTGTGTGCCCAGCACTGATGATATTCATCAGATAATTGATGATAGAGCAGTGAACATAACAGAAAAAATCTTTCCTCTCTTGAGGTTTGCATCATGTCTAGAAGGAGACAGACAACAGATAAGCAAATAAAGCAAGTGAATCGGATGTCATGAGTTCTATGGGGGGGAAATAAAGCAAGAGTCAGAGACGGACTTTTAAATCTGGTGGTCAAAGATGACCTCGCTGAGAAGGGAATGTGGGAATAAAGATTTGAGTTAGGTGAAGGAACTGGATAATACCTGGGGAAAGGATGTTCCAGGTAAAGGAACAGTAAGTGCAGATGTCCTGAGGCAGAGGGTGACTGGCATGTGCGAGGAGCAGCCAGGAGGCCAACGTGGCCCATGTAGTGAGAGGGAAGCAATGGTGAGGCATGCAGAAATATGGCCGGGTAGGGGAAGCTGGGGCTATAAAGCTGCTGCTGTGAAAAAGAGGTAGGAAAGACTGACCATCTGTTATACCACAGCCTGAGATTTACGTAAGGACAGCTGTATTTCATTGTTAATATTTCACTCTTCTGGAGCTGTTACCAGGGGTCAACAAACTCAAATACCTAAGACTAGGCTTGTCTTTTATGCAAGTGTAGGTCTAATGTTGGGGAATCTTCCGATTTTGCCAGACAAGCTGGACACAGACCATGAAGTTACTTGTCTTGAGTTTTGAATGTTGACAATTTAAAATATTAGAATGTTTTTGGAGCTCTAAGCCAGACACACCATCGGTGGGTCAGAACTGGGCTACAAGTCGCCGTTGTATGTGTGCTGGCCTGGAAGCTTTGTCATACAGCAGGTATCCATCACTCTTTAAGGGAAACAACAGTTAGTGCACAGGCTGTTTTAAATCTAATTTGTACTCCTCTGCCCTCTTTTGTTTAATTTAATGTTGTAGTTGAGGATTATGTGCCACAGTGAATAACTTAGTGAAAAATGTTTTCTTGGACAGGTGTGGCAGCTTGTAGTGTAGTTTGGATGTGACCTGGTGGGGTGGGTCACGGGGCTTCAGTTTGTAAATATCTCAAGGATAAGTCCCGTGATGCCTCTGGGCGTCCACTCCGCCCTTCCTTCCTCCTCACGTGGCAGCCTTTGGACATTCATCTGGTTTTATTGCCCAAGATGTTTATTAAACTTAGCACAGCTTTCTCCGCAGCCTGGTGATACAATCGTGATTGTTATCTTCTCCTCATCTTTCCTCTCTCCCCCTTTTATGAGATGAAAACCTCTGGTCTAAATATGTGACAGGGATGGCATGCATTTTTTTTTTTTTTTTCTTCTCAGCCTAATGGATGAACAGCTGGCAGTTAATGAGCTTTTAATAGTGAGTGTAGGGGGTTAGTTTTTTGCAATTTCGGTCCCCGTCGAATACTCTGAGGTCTCATTGTTTTTCTGTTTCTCCTTAACATTAGCTTTATTGACACCTGCAAACACCTCTTTAAAATTCACTCAGCATGAAGGGAACATAGTTCTCTTTGGATCACCTTGGCCTCAACTGACTTTCCTTTAATTATAAGGCCCCTGTGGAACTCCCCATAAGGTTTTTAATCTTCATTTTTAAGGACCTCAAAAATGTTATATAGGATTAAGTTTTTATGTAGCAGAGAGTTTTTTAAAAAAGATTACATGAGCGTTTGTATATATATTTTTTGACCCTTTTGATTTTTTTCTACGCTGGCCTTAAAGGCAAACAAGACAAAAGGCTTTTTCCATGAGTATATTTTATAGCAGTGTTCTTAGCCGTTTTTTTCTCATTTATCTTTCCACCTAAATTAAATTATCCTCATGTCTATCTGTTGTAAATCCTGGGTCATAAAATGATTTCCTATAGCTAAAAAAATTATGATTAGCAATAACATCTAATTTTTATGCAGTTTATGCACCACTATATAAAACCTCCAAATCACTTTCCGTATATCTGCATTTTCTCATTTAGTATTCACAATTATCTTCTGAGGTGAGCTGGACAAGTATTATTACCATTATACAAAGTAGGAAACCAAGGGACAGTCCATTATTAGTCAAGGTTAAATGGTTATAAGAGCTAAGACATGTCAATGGTAAAATTCAAAACAGTACAAAGGATATCCAAAAGTTTCCCTACCTGGAGGTAACCATAGTTAACCATTTTCTTGTGTTTCTTCCAGTAGTTTTCTATGCATGTTCAAACTTGTCTTTTTTTTTTTTTTTTTAACACAGGAAGATAATATTCTCCATAGTGTCTGCAAGTTGCTTTATTTACTAACTTGTGTAGGTGGAAATTGAACTTATATGATAGCAGGTCCTGCAGCTCTCTCTCCTACCTTGTGGGACTTGGCATAGTTTGTTTAACCAGTCCCCTATTGATGGATGTTTAGCTTGTTTCCAGTTTTTTGCAACTATGAAAGAGGACTGCTCTGAAGAGCCTCGTACATGACCTTGGCATGTACATGACAAATATGCCTGATCCTAGATAAATAGGCAAATTCCTAGGAGTAGAATTGCTGAGTTATCAGGTAGATGCATTAAAAATTTTAATGCAAATTTCTAAAGGTGTTCTAATACTTCGTTACAGTATTTACACAGTATAACAATTTACACAAAAGATTATGCCTTTCCCTACGACCAATCTAATACCTTAAGTCATAAAGCTTTTTTTATTGCCAATCTGAGTTATTTTAATTTGCATTTCTTTAATTAATGACATTGAACATCTTTTCATATGGTTATAAGCAGTTTGTATTTCATTTCCAGTTCTCTGTTCTTCATGTTGCTGTGGATTCTCAATAATCTTACTGATTTTAAAAACTCTATGTATTGAAGAACATGTCTCTGTCTTGTCGCACGTATTTCCCCCAATTTATCATGTATGTTTTCACCTTTTTTCATTTAAAAAACCAATTTTTATTGCAAGAGTAAACATGGTCATTATAAGATGGAAGTTGGGAAAATCTGAAAAGCAAAAAGAAGAAAATGAAAGTCCCCATAATTCTGTTATTTCGTGACAACCACTTTTGTTATTTTGTTGTAAGTTCTTTTCTTCTATTTCTGGTATGCGTGAGCGTGTGTGATAATTGTTTCTCAAAGCTTATTTTATCTTGCAATTTCTAGAGCCACCTTGGAGTGTTAAAAAGAACTAGACAAGGAACTCTGCAGCGGATCCACCAACATGTTTTGTATCACCTCCCTCTTTCCATTTTCTTTAAGAAGGAAACTCCTCAGTGCTTACAAGGGTCCTTTTCTTGCTTTTCTAAGGTTACTCCTGGGAGGGGTTAAATGGGCCTTGCCCTGTTTGGTCTTTGCTCACGTCACTGAAGTTCCCAAGCTGGGTGGAGCTCCTTTGTATTTGTCTCTCTGATTCTGAATCTGTCTGCCTTTGTTTTGGTTTGTTACTGAGGATGTAATTATTGTACCTGAGGGTCAGTCTCTGCCTCTCAACCTGTAGTTACATAGTCAGCTTTATTAAGGCATAATTTATACGTACACAGATTACACAGTTACCCTTTTGAACATACAGTTTGATGAGTTTTGATACATATATACAGGAGGTAGAATCATCATAATTAAGATACAGAAAATTTCCATCAACCTCAAAAGTTTCCCTGAGCACTCAGGCAATCTACCATTTCCCCCAACACTCAGCTCTGATTTCTGTCCTTGTAATTTTGCTATTTCTAGATTAACATACAGACAGAATCATACAGTATGTAGACTTCTGAGTGTGGCTCCTTTCACTCATGTAATAATGCATTTAAGATTCATCCATGTTGTGATGTGTGTCATTAATTCATTCATTTTTATTGTTCAGTAATCGTATTCCATTGTATGGGTGTACCACAACTTGCTTGTCTGTTCACCAGGTGATGGGCATTCGGGATCTTGACATTTTTTGACTATTAGGGAAAAAAGCTGCTGTAGCCATTCATATATAAGTCTTTGTATAGAAGTATGTTTGCATTTCTCTTGGGGAAATACCTGGGACATGGATTCCTGGGTTGTATGGTACTTGTATTGTTAACTTTGAAATAAGTTATGCTGCATTCCCACCAATGATGAATGAGAATCCTGGTTGGTCCTCATTCTCGCCAGCAGTTGGTTTTGTCACTTATAATTTTAGCCATTCTAGCAGATACCTAGTGGTATCTTACCGTAGTTTTAAATTGCATTCCTCTGATAACCGTGGGTGTTGTGCACACCTCCATATGTTTATTGTCCACTCAGAAATGTTCTTTGTTGAAGTGTCTGTTCAAATATTGTCCCTATTTTTCCATGATAAAAATCTTACTGAGTTGTAAGAATTCTTCACATATTCTAGATAAGAGCCATTTATTACAGTTTTCAAGTTATTTTCCCCAGTGTGTCCTATAATTTAATGTTTAAATGTCTTTTGATGAGGAAAAGTTATTAATTATTATGAAGTCCATTTTATCTATTTTTTTGTTTTCTGGCTTATACTTTTGGTGTTGTATACGTATTGAATAAGCCATTGCTAAATCCAAGGTCACAATCCAACCCTTGTGTTTTCTTATAAAAGTTTTACAGTTTTGGCTCTTATAAATTTGCTTAATTTTAAATGCACATTTACATCTATGTTTATGAGAGATACTGGTCCATAATTTTCTTTGACTGTAATGTTTTTATTTGGTTTTGGTATTGGGTTAATGCTGGCCACAAAAAATGAGGAAGTAAGTGTTCCCTCCTCTTCTGTTTCCTGGAAGGGTTTACGTAGAATGGGTATTAATTCTTCCTTAGTTGTTTCTATAAATTGAGCAGTAAAGTAATCTAGCATCTGGCTTTCTTTCTGGGAAGGTTTTAAAATAAAAATTGAATCTCGTAATTAGGAATAAGGATACTCAGGTTGTCTGTATCTTTTTGAATGAGCTTTGGTAAGTTTGTGTTTTTCAGAGAATTTTTCTAATAAGTTATCAAATTTATTGGCATAAAGTTGTTCATAATATTTGCTTATCCTTTTTTTTTGCTTCTGGCAACTTCTCTTTTTTTTTGATGGTTCCATGTTATTTTATTTTATTTTTTAAACATTTTTTTATTGATTTATAATCATTTTACAATGTTGTGTCAAATTCCAGTGAAGAGCACAATTTTTCAGTTATACATAAACATACATATATATTTATTGTCACATTTTTTTCTCTGTGAGCTACCATAAGATCTTGTATGTATTTCCCTGTGCTATACAGTATAATCTTGTTTATCTATTCTACAATTTTGAAATCCCAGTCTATCTCTTTCCTCCCCGCACCCCCTTGGCAACCTTTTTGACATGTTGTATTTTCATTTTCGTTCAATTCAAAGTTTTTGAATTACTCTTGTGATTTCTTATTTGACCAATTTAAAAAACTGTAGTTTAATTTCAATAGCTGGGATTTTTCCAAATATTTTTCTGTTACTTATTTCTAGTTTAATTCTTTTGCACTTAGAGAACATACTTTGCATGTTTTCTGTCCTTTTAAATTTTTAGAGATTTCTTGTTATGGCCTAGAATATAATTTATCTTGGAGAATATGCCATGTGTACTAAAAATATGTGTATTCTGATGTTGCTAGAGTTGCTTCATAAATGTCAGGTAGTTGCTAATTATTTGTTTACTGATTTATTCATTACGAAGAGTAGAGTTTTGAAGCTTCTACTTTTAATTGTGAATTTTTCTATTTCTTCTCTTAGTTGCATGAGTGTTTGCTTTGTATATTTTGAAACCTTGGTATTGGGTGCGTACATATTTAGGATTATTATGTCCTCTTGACATATATTGACTGTTTTAGGATCATGAAGTTCCAATTTTTACTTCTAGTAATACTCCTTTCTCTGAAATTTACATATGTAATAATATGGCTACTCCTACTTTCCTTTCATTAGTGTTTGCATATTTTTGCATCCTTTGGTATGTCTGGTATATTTGGTTGGTATATTTTTTCCATCCTTTTCTTTTAAAGCAAACTATATCTTTATATTTTAAGTAGACAGCGTATAGCTGGGTTTTGTTATTTATACATTCTATCAATCTCTTCCTTTTAATTGTGTATTTAATGATTTATGTTTAACATTCTTATATACATGGTTGGGTTTTTTTTTTTTTTAATTGAAATATAGTCAGTTACAGTGTGTCAATTTCTGGTGCACAGCACCATGTCGCAGTCATGCATATACATACATATATTTTCATATTCTTTTTCATTAAAAGTTACTATAAGATACTGAGTGTAGTTCCCTGTGCTATACAGAGGAAATTTGTTTTTTTATCTATTTTTATATATAGTGGCTAACATTAAAAAGAAAAAAGAGGACACTAATGAACTCACCTACAAAACAGAAACAGATGCACAGACATGGTTGGGTTTAAATCCATTACATTACTAATTGCTTTCTACTTCTTTCATATTTCTTTACTATCTTTTTTCTCTTTTCCTGCCTTTTTTGAATTGAGTGTTTTTCCTGATTGTATATTTTTCCACCATTATTGTTAATTATTTATACTTTTTTTTAAACACAATTTTTTAGTGATTATTCTTGACCTGGCCTGCACTGTCCAAAATGGTAGGCACTACCCATGTATGACCAGTTAAATTTAATTATTTTTAATTAAAGTTAAATACAATCAAAATTTCATATTGTTAGGTGAACTGACCACATTTCAAGTGTGCAGTATTCACATGTGGCTAGTGGCTATTGTATTGGATAGGGCAGATATGGAACATTTCCATCATCAATGATTGTCTTGGATGGTAATGGTCTGGAGTTTAACATACATAACTTTAACTTCTTACAGTCTAACTTCACGTAAGATACCACTGCATGTACAGTGTAAGAACCTTACAGTAGAGTGATTTCATTTCATCCATCCGTTACGATTTAAACCCTTTAATACATGACCATTTTTGCTTTAGATGATCAGTTATAGTTTTTAGAGATTAAAAGTAAGAAAAATATCCTTCATATTTACTTACATTACTACCATTTCCAACATACTTTATTTATCTGTATGGTTCCAAATTTCTATCTGGGGTTAAATTCCTTCTCCCTGAAGAAATTCCTTTATTAGTCTGTTTTGTTGACCTGCTGGCACTAACTTCTCTTGGCTTTTGTTTGTCTAAGGAAGTTTTTATTCTGCCTTCTCTTTTAATTATCATTCAGGTCAGAGTATCTTCCAATTTCTTTCATGATTTTTCCTTGACCCAATGATTATTTAGAACTGTGCTGCTTAATATCCAGTTTTCCTGGTTATCTTAGTATTACTGGTTTTCCATTTTAATTATGTCGTGTTCATTTATCATACTTTTATGATTTTAATAGTTCTAAATTAAGAGTCTTATTTTATGGTGCACAATATGGTCTCTTCTGATAAACTTACCATATGTGTCCAAAATAATGTATTTCCTGTTGTTGGAAAGAGTGTTCTTTAAATATTAAGTCAAGTTGGTTGATGGTGCTGTTCTGATTTTCTTTGTCTTTGTTGATTTCTTCTTGTTGCTTTAATAGTTGTTGAGAGAAGGAGGTGAAACTTTCCACTATGAATGCAGAATTATCTATTTTTCCTTTTATTCCATAATTTTGCTTCATGTATTTTTTAAAGCTGTATTGTATAGTATACACTTGAATGATTTCTGTATCTTCTGTTAAATTTACCTTTTTATTATAATAAAATATCCCTCTTTATTCATGGTAATGCATGTTGTTTAGAAATATAGTCTATCTACTATTAATAGAGTGATTTCAGTCTTTATATTCTTACTTTTTGCATGGGGTATCTTTTTTAAAATTCAGTTACTTTCTACCTGTTTCTTGGCATGTGTCTCTTGTAGATAGTGTATGTTTGGGGTTTGTTTTTGTTTTGCTCATTCTGACAATCTCTGCTTCTTAACTGAATTCTATAATGGATTACAGATTGATTTATGTTTGGGTTTGAGTCTGTCAGTTTGATTTTTTTGGTTTTTTGCTCGGGACTTCTCTTTCTCTGTCCCTCCCTTTCCTCCTTCCTGCCATTTCTGAATGATTTTTTAAGAATTCTATTTTAATTTTCCTGTTGTGTTTTGCCTTCAATTTGGAACATGAAATTCCGGGTTGACACTTTTCCTCTTGGTGCTTTAAAGACGGTGCTCTATTGTCTGGGTCCTTTTTTCTTCATTTCTTGTGTGAATCTCTGTTTTGTTTAACTGAACGTGAGACAGAGTGTGTAGAGCAGGAGACTGAGATAAACGCTACTTATGACTGGAAATAGGCCCTCCCCTTCTTTGCTTAGGCCAGAGGTCAGCTCCGTCTCGTCTGTAAGTTGAGCCAGATTGGTTCTTTGTTGTTGGTCTCATTACCCTCAGTGCCTCTTAGCCTTCCCGTCCCTTCAGCAGTGGATTCATGCCCCCTTGTGCATAGTGTGGGGCCTGTGTTACCAGAGCATCTTTTTTCCATTGTCCCTGCTTCACCGCAGCAGGTCCCATACACCATGACATGAGGGGACCTCCCTCCCTGCCCTTGTCCCCTCTCCACTGGTAGACTGATGTTGTCATTATTTATGGTACATCTTGGGGGGAGCAGAGTTTCTGGTCTCTTCTACTCCAGCATCAGTCGTAGGCCGGCCCTGTGTGCCTGAGCTTCAAGGGTGGGGCTTTCTCAAATCTCTTGCTCCTTAGTGGTGGCTGAACTTTCATTTCTGGAGGGGAAAGTGATGTGGGAGGGGGCAGTTGCTTGCTTTCTCCTCAATTTGCTCTGACTTACGCATAGTATGTGAGAAGATTCTAACCCAGTGAGTCACGAGTGTTCCCCAGTGACAGCTGACCACCAGTCTCACACCTGTACCGCCTGGGGAGTTTCTCTCTGTCCCAGCCTTTGTCCTGAGCATCCAGTGCAGGACCTTGAAAGAGACTGTAACTTTCCCTTGTGCATGGGGCTCCCTGCTTACACTTGGCCTTTAAGAAATGGTTACAGTTTCAGCTGTTTTCTCAGTATCTGTTTTGATGGCAGCCACCTTTTTCTCCCCTCTTGACAGAAGGCAAACAATTCACGTCTTCAGAGGCATGTGCCATCCTTTGTAATTCAGTTCACCCAAGTGCTTTGTGACTCTCTGGTGGGATCAGAAAAAGTATGCTTCTATAGGTTGGCTTTTTGTTTGTTATGGTGGGAGTGGCTTGCTTTTGCCATTTTCACAAGCGGAGCCCCCTCCTGGGTTTCACTCTGTTTTTTGGGGGGGTTTGCCACATAATTTCCTTTTTACACAGTCAAATATATGATTTTTCTCCCTTAGGCCTCTGAGTTTGTGTTTTGAATAGAAAGAATATCCTTACTACAAAATTAAAACAAACAAACAGACCTCTCCTGTTTTCTCATAGTGCATTTATGTTTTACTGTTTTCTGTTCAAAGTTTTCACCCACCTGGAGTGTATATTGGTGTTTATAGCATTATATATATTAATTTGATTGATTTGTTTCCAAGTGGCTATCTGGTTGAGCTTACACCACTTGTTGATGAATTCATCTTTGATCTGCTGCTTCTCATGTATGTGCTATTAGGGAGTAGACGGTAGGATTCGCGTTGTGTGCTTAACCTTTACTGATACTCCGTTTAATCACATTGTCTTTACTTCTCATGTTGTTGCTTGAGAGTACAGAGGATGGAGTTACAAAATTAAAAAAAAAAATCTGTGTTCCTCTCTCTTAAATTTGGCTTGCCCATATCTCATTTGGTTCCTTTTTCCCAGCTTGCCTTTGCACCTGAATTTCCAAGCATTTGGCTGACTTTTTGGAAGGGTAACAACTCTTTCATTTTACAGAATATTCAGTTAGGTCACATAATTCCAGTTACACTACACATGGTGTAAATGTGTTTGGTAATACGCACTTAATTTTGATGAGTGTGCAGCTCAGTTCTTGCTCTCCCCGTGTGCGAGCATTCAGTGTGCCCTGGCAAGCCATCAGGATATTCTAGGAAGTCATTGAGTAGTGTCATGACCTTCACACTTAGAACATCTTGGAACTTTTCTGCATATTTTAGGTTGGCAACTAAAGTTCCTCCTCATTAGTAAAATTTTATTGGCATTTTGTTGCTTAATGACATGAGCGTTGGACAACACCAAATTGCAAACTCTCCTTTTGTTAGGTGTTAATCCAGAGAGGTTTATTCCTAATACTGTAGTGAGAAATGGGTTGCCCAAAACTTATACTTTCTTTGTTAAGAGAAGATGACGTGTGTCTGGAGAGCCTTTATCATAGGCACATCCTGTACTTTTAGGCTAAAAAATATTTGGAGAATAGTCTAGAAATTGACTCCCGTAAAGCTGTATATGGGTGTACCCCAGGGAAAGTCTTTGTGTATGTCTAAGGGTTCACATACCCTCATTTGAAAACTGCTATTTCAGAACATTGGTTAAGAGAGCATCTGCTTTTTTAACTTCCATTGTTATAATTGCTTTTATTTTCTTTTATCATCATAATCATCCCTTGCCTGTTCCAAAACTTGTCATCCCCGGTCTCATTCCTCAGAGATAATCATTGTTACCAGCAGTAGTTTATTGCACACTAGATTTTTTCTGGTAATTTCAAAACATGTTAGCAGCTTTTCCTGACTGGTCACAAACTTTTCTACCCTTACAGCATTTAAAATGTTTACCCCCCACAAGTTAACCCTACATTTTATCCCTATCAGGGCATCATTCCTAAAGCCATCATCTTTTTAGGAGGGAGGCATTTTTGACAAAGTGTTTTTACCTAAAGTTTCATTAAAAACAAATGAAATAAAAGAAAGATCCCAAATGAAGTAACAAATTAAAATCCAGGATATAAAAGGTTTGGCGTCTGAATGTGATTAACTTTGGATTTTTAAAAACTGAGTTGGAATCCATGACTCTAACCTAGAGGACAGGCACACAGTCTCACGCAGGGAAATCCTCCCAGGATTTTCATGATGCAAAGATACTAATGGTTCAGGTTTGTAGGCCACTGATGAAGCTTTTTTCTTCTAGATGTAGCAGTTTTCTTCTAGTATTAGGGTAAGCCATGTGTGAAGAAGAGACTTAAAAGGATTATCTTCTTAATTCAAGAATTTATTTCCTACTACAGGGAACCAATCATGCAGAAGGGAGCTGGGTTCCCTGCCCTGATCAAGCTTATAGTCTAAGAGATGGTGCATCAGGAAAAGATTAATGTCAGTTAAATATTAGTATATACTCAGTGGGGTTTTCTCTCTTGTCCTAGAGGTTTTAAGAAGAGTTTTTAGTTCATGTAAGGAATTGTGTATGCGGTGTTTGCTTAAGTAGATCTGAAAAAATGCAGCACATAAAGATGTAATATATTTTTTTTTACCGAAAAATAACTTTAGTATTATAGGAAAAATTTACTAAAAATAGAAAACTTATTTAGGCATAATTATCAAATGCATAGGAGTCAATCCATGTGCATGTATGCATACACGTGTTGTGCCTGTGGGTGTATGTATGTATTGTAAGGTCTTAGCTATGAATGTAAGATGTTGTGGCTTTGGAAATCCTCCAGCTGGTTAGAATTTCAAAATAAGATTAAATGTATCAAAATAATACTGGTATATATTTGAAAAATCCACAACGGCATCACCTCTCTGTCCTTGGTCCCATTGTCCAGCTGCAAATACTGTTTTATTTTTTTATATCTTTGATTTTCTTTTAGCCCCATATTTCTAAATAATACGCTTCTACTGTGATTGATTGATTCAACAACTGTAGATCTTATGCACCGACCTTCTGTTATGCTACATAAAGGTTACATTTCCTTTCCAGTATGGTTCTATTGTTTCCCGCTGCTTTGTTTATTTGCGTGTCTAGATGTTTTTAGCTTATGCTGCAGATCAGATTCCCTTTCGTTTCATAGAGCTTGTGCGTTCTGGCCGCTCCTGTTCTGGCTAGCTGCAACCTCGACCCATGGCTTTGTTTCCCCCATCTTTTGGATCGGGTTCCTTCTTTTCCCACATCTCTCTCTTTCTTACTTTACTCCTTTATTTTGCTACAGCACATCCTCCATTAAAGTCCTAAACAGCTGGGTTCATGAAAAGAAAACATTTGAGACAATGTCTGAACATTTTTTAATTTCACACTTTATTGATATTTTTGTTGAATATAGCAGTCTTTTCCTTTAGAATTTTGAAAGCATGGCTCAGTTGTTTTTTAGCACATAGTCTTGCTTTCAAGAAGTCTAATAACATTGTTTTATTTCATTTTCCACATGTTGATATTTTCCCTTTGGCTTCTCAAAGCTCTTACCCTTTTGTTTTTCTTTTATTTTTGTTGTTATTCTGAGAAGTTTAAATTTCCACGTGGATGTGTCTTGGTGTAGGTGACTCTGCATCCTGCACTTCTGGGCACCAACTGGATTCAGGTCCTTTTGATCTTGAACAAGTATTTCTTTGATAATATCCTGACTACACTTTGTTGTTGTTGTTGTTCTTTACCTTTAGAATAGGGTATGGAGCCATCGGAGTTGTTTCTGTATTTACTTCCTGTTTGCGTTCGCAATTTGTCTCTTTATCTTTTTTTTTCTTCTTCTAATTTTCTGAGATTTTCTTCGGGAAAATTGAATTCAGCTATTAAAAAATTCTCAACAGTGCTGTTTTTTTATCAGATGGATTTTGTTACCATGGCATTCTTCATTCCCAGATTCCCTGCATTTGAGATGTGGCTTGTTCTTTTTTTGATTATTTGATGGATGGCCTTGTAAAACCTGTCTTATTCCCTTCTCTTCCCTATTGTGGAAGAATTAAAGAGAGTTCTGTAACTATGAGATTTCATGTATAATATAATTATATATAAAACTAGTAGGGGTGTATTATATGTGTTTATTATAATATATATTAAATATGAACTAACACTTAGAATATTTAGCACATAGTAAATGTTAATCATCTCTTCCTTCTCATCTTTTGGAGTCATACCGCTGCTGTTAGTAATCTTAGGTCTTTGTCTATTCCTTGCCTTAACTCTGTGTCCTCTAGTTTTATTTCTCTTTTTTGCTTATTTTGGTCTTTTTCCTATTGGAGACTTCCTCTAAGTGCTGTACCTCCTTATGGAAGAATGGAATCTCTGAATATGTATGGGACTTGGGGACCAGTGGAATTTTATTTCGAGTATACTGGGGTCAGCCGGGCCTCCTGCTTTCAGGCCCCTGCCTTGAAGGACCCACTGCGGTCCTTGGAAGTCAGTCTCCTTCACCCACCTCTGCCTTCTCAGTCAGTCACTCCTAACCCACCTGCTTTCCATCTCCCGAAACACTATTAAATGTTTCTCACGTGCTGATATCTCCGCTTTTATTCTTTGCTCTCGTGAATTTGGATCTTTTGTCTTAACTATAGTGTTAGTTGGATCTTAGGAGAGAAGGTCAACACGGGTAACTTATCGTCTTTAACTGGAATTACAAAATGAAAACATCTGTCGAAAACTGGTTCTGCTAAGTCGCTGTTAAGGAAAGGTTCATGGTGCCATGTCAGCATGGCACGTCAGAGGACTGTTTTAATTCTGGGCTTGGAGACTTAGTGACATGTATAACGTGTCAGAAAATAATGTTTATAAGAGAGAGTTTAAATAACTAAAGTGTTGTTTAGGTCATGAATAAAACATTATGCAGTATTTTGCTGGGGTCTATTTTAGTTTGAAATAAATTCAGAACAAAATTTGCTAAGTGAAAATGTTAAAAAAAATACATACATACTTTTTTGTGTTTTGAATGTACAAGTGGAGGCTTACCACCAATTCTACATGCACATAGACTTATTTATTTTTGTCTACTGAGATGGTTCTGCATATAAATTTAGTAGAAGAATGATTAAGAAATCTATCCAACTGTGCATGAAAGTTGTTGAAATCATAGATACAGACACTGAAGGGACTTGCGGGGACTGAAATGAGTCCTCTTGCTTATTTTTATTTTTTTAACTCTCCGTTTGGCTTTATTCTAACTTCTACACACACACACACACACACACACACACACACACACTAGTTGTGTAACAGGTTCTTTGAAAGTGAACACACCAGTGTCACTTCTCCTTCCGCCTTCTGTTTCTTTCTCACACTCAGCTGTCACCCGGATCGGTGGGAGTGCTGGGAAAGGCGGGAAGTGTGTCCAGGGCTGAGAGGGAGGGTACCAGTGAACCGTAATGTCAGTTCTGTGTTTCATCAGCTACCTCCCTGGGAGAGGCTTTTTGCAATCTCTCTGTGTCTCTGCTATTATGTTCCCCTTTCAGAAGAAAAAGTTGCTCAGTCTGATTAACTGAGTCACTTTATTTGATTACCTGTGCCCCAGTGGTCCTGCTGAGTTTTAAGCCTTTAAAAGTACTAGGCAGTGGTGAAATCAGGAGCCAGAGAAACAGAAACTGTAGTGCAGTGGGGTTAGTATGTGTAAGTTTGGTAATGACTGGCTTCTGATGGGAGAGCTAAGGGTTTAAGGAGGCATTGAATGGATACTTTTGGGGAAATAACAGAATTCATGCATCAGGTGGGGAAAAAATTTAAAAGATGGCTATTTCAAATCTTAAATTCAATAAATATCAGTTGAGTGAGGGGACCACGATAAGGTGGGTTTTTAGCTCCTAGAAGGCATTTACTTTTTTTTTTATTCTGAGAAGTATAATTTTTTAAAAAATGAATTCAGTTCTTTGTATTTCTTCCTAGATCTTCCCAGTTCAACAGTTCTGTAAATAGTCTATAGTAATAGCAGTAATGTTATGATCATACTTATTATTAGCACTAGCACTATTTATTGAGCACTTACTACACACCAGGCACCGTTCTGGCCACTTTACCTATATTACTACTTAGCCTCCCATTGGACCTCTGAAGGTTTATTATTTTGCAGATGTGGAAACCCAGGCGATGGGAAGTGAAGCCACTTGTTGAAAACCTCGTTAGAAGTAGAGAGATGGCAGGGCAGCACTGAGACAGAGGAATCTGGAGTCTTTACCTGTAGAATGACTTCTAGTTATTTCTTGTGAAGTCCGTTTTCCCCCTCAACTTCTTATTTGAAAGCTTTTCAAATCTAAAGAAAGGTGGAATGGAAAGTACATCTTTAAAAAGGAAGACACTACTGAACTCATGTACAGAACAGAAACAGACTCACAGACATAGTAAACAAACTTACGGTTACCGGGGTGGGGGGAAAAGAGGGTGGAAAGGATAAATAGGGAGTTGGAGATTTGCAAATACTAACTACTATATATAAAGTAGATAAAAACAAATTTCTTCTGTAGAGTGCAGGGAACTATATTCAATGTCTTTTAGTAACCTATAATGAAAAAGAATATGGAAAGGAATATTTTGTTTGTATATGTATGACTGAAACATTATGCTGTGCACCAGAAATTGACACGTTGTAACCGACTATACTTCAGTTAGGAAAAAGCACATCTTTATACTCCTTCCTAGATTTATCACCTGTCACATCCTATCACATTAGAACTACCAATTACATATTTCTATGTCTATCCAGCCATTCTCTTTTTTCCTGTATTATTTGAAAGTAAGTGGCAAACTGCATGTATTTCCCAACAACAAGACCATTCTCCAATGCACTTTCGTATTGTAATAATCTGTGTTGCTATAAACTAAGGCAGATAATGAATTGGGCTGAAAAAAAATCCAATTTACCACACACACGCGCGGACAGAGACTTTGTCGGAAACATGAGTGATCCCAAAAGATCTACTTTGCCCACGTGTTTCCACCGTGATACCCCTTGATGTGAAGCCTGTCACCCCCTCCAGTCTGTGGAGCTGCGATTAACAAGTGACGATGCATGAGTCATCTCAGGCCGCCGTGACGAATTACCACAGACTGAGTGGTTTAAACAACAGAAATTTATTTCCTCACAGTTTTTGAAGTTAGAAGTCCAAGATCAAGGTGCCAGCACATCCGTTTTCTGGTGAGGTGTCCCTCCTGGCTTGCAGATGGCCCCCATCTCGCTGTGTCCTCACATGGCTGGGTCTGTGTACGCTCTCTGGTGTCTCTTCCTCTTCCTATAAGAGCACCAGTCCTGTTGGGTTAGGACCTTATCCTTAAGACCTCATTTAACCTGAATTACCTCCTGAAAGGTCCTGTCTCCAAATACTGTCACGTTGAGGGTTATGGGTTCAACATATAAATTTTAGGCGGGGGTGGGGGGACAATTCAGTCTATAACAGTTGGAAGGAACACTTCTGAAATATGGGAGGATTAAGCCTGCTAAAAAGTATGGAGTATTTCAATATAACATGTGAAAGTGTACATTACTAACTAAAGCAGCTTTTATATTGTAATTAAACTGGGAACCATTTCTGTGTCTGTTTCTTCTAGTTGATGGTACTCTTGTCAAAGAACAGCAAAGAGACAGTAAGCTTGATTAAGAAAAGTGTGGAGGGGAGTTCTTAGGTGTATTGTTTTGAGTAGTGAAAGAAGAAAAAATTTTGTTCAGATGAATTAGGAATGCTGAGAATGGGAAGTTTTTAGATATCCTAAAAACTAGGGTAAAAAAATCTAAAAAATGATACAAATGAACTTATTTACAAAACAGAAATGGACTCACAGACATAGAAAACAAAGGAGAATGGGCGGTGGGGGAGGGATAAATTAGGAGTTTGGGCTTAGCAGATACACACAACTGTATATAAAATAGACAAACAACGAGGCCCTACTGTATAGCACAGGGAACTGTATTCAGTGTCTTGTAATAACCTATAATGGAAAAGTATCTATTTCTGTATAATGGAATCACTATGCTGTACACCACAAACTAACACAATATTGTAAGACAACCATACTGCAATAAAAAAGAGAGACTGGGGTGCATTGAGTTCAAGCATATTGTTTTGGTCTGACTTTCAATCAGTTAGTGAAAAACTGTATTTGTTAATGTCTATTAGAATAGAATAATAATAGTTTTTCCCTATTCCAGGAAGATGGTCAGTTTTTCTTGAGAAAAGTTGTATTTTTTGGGTGCAGGAGGAACGTCTTGAGGGGAAAAGGAGAAGGTAGCTGGGATGTAATTCTTAGACTGGATTAGATATGGCATAGATAGAGCTTTTCCGGGAAACACTGTAACATAGTGTAATATATCATCCTTCATTTTATCATTACCTTTTGCCGCATGATCATAAATGTCCACAAAAGCATTCAGGAGCTTCCGCAATTTCCCCGCGAGCCTCTCTCTAGCCCTTGGCCATTTCAGTCACTGCTTTTTGAGAAGTCTGCCCAGAGGACTTTCTCCTCTTCAATTACTGACCTAAATCTGCCACATGCTCAGTGAATGGCTTTGAGTGGTATTCAAGCATCTCCACTACATCACTTTCACTGACTATGAAATTCTTCCTCCTTTGTAATATTTTCCTCATAGAAGGTTTTGGACCGTCGCTGTGAGGCTGGCTGACTTGACAGGACAGCCCCGGCTGTTGAGTGGGGGCTAGTTTTATGCATGATGAGGCATATTTGTTTTATTCTGATGGTGTTAATGAACACTCACATGGTGGTTAACACACCTCCCATGTGGACCGTCCTCCACAAGGGAGATACACAGAACATTGGGAAGAGGAAGACTATGGATGAACTGTCTGTGCTCTTGTCAAGTCCCTGCCTCTTCATTTATGTTCCATCCCTACCTCCTACCTCGTCAGACATCTCTATAGCAGTTTTCCCTCTATCAGACTTTTCCCAACAGCGTACATGTTTGCTATAATTTCTCACAGTAAAAAAAAAATTGCTCACACCTGTAATCCTGTCCGTCACATTCCGATTTCTCTTCTTGCCATTGCGGCTCCATTTATAGCTACAATTATTGTCTCTTATCTCTCACTTTATGCTTTCTCTGAAGCCTGTTCCAGTCATGATTTGCCTCCATTGTTCTTCTGATACTTTTCTTGTGAAAGCCAACCGCGACCTTAATATTGCTGCGTCCAGCCATCCTCATCTTTCACGACAGCATCTGACATGATCACTCCCTCATCCTTTGATACCCTTGTCCACTGCACGTCCAGAACAGCACACAGTCATCCTTGGTTCTCTCTCTTTTTCATTGAGTCTTGTTGGTTTACACTGTTTTGTTAGTTTCTGGGGGTACTGCATAGTGACTTAGTTACATATGTAATATATATTTTTCATTATAGGTTATTACAAGATAGTGAATATAGTTCCCTGTGCGATACAGTAGGACCTTGTTGTTTATCTATTTTATATATAGTAGTTTGTATCTGCTACTCCCAAACTCCTAATTGATCCCTTGCCACACTTTCCCCTTTGGTAACCGTTAAGTTTGCTTTCTATGTCTGTGAGTCTGTTTCTGTTTTGTAAATAAGTTCATTTGTATCTTTTTTTAGATTCCACATAAAAATGATATATGATACTTGTCTTTCTCTCTCTGACTTAGTGCGATAATCTCAAGGTTCATTTGTGTTGCTACAAATGGCATTATTTCTTTTTAATGGCTGAGCAGTATTCCATTGTATATATACACCACATCTTTATCCATCCATCTGTCGATGGACATTAGGTTGCTTCCGTGTCTTGGCTGTTGTAAACACTGGGGTGCGTCTATCTTTTTGAATTAGGGTTTTCTCTGGACATATGACCAGGAGTGTGATAGTGTGATTGCTGGATCATATGGTAACTCTAGTTTTAGTTTTTTTTTTTTTTTAAAGGAATCTCCATACTGTTTTCCACAGTGTCTGCACCACATTACATTACCACTTCCTTTGTTCTCATTTTTGGCCACTGGCCACTCCTTCTCTTCTCCTAAACTCTTACCATTGAAGTGATACTTAAAAAAAAAAAAAAAAAAAAAACTCAGGCTACAGTTATTTCCTTGGGGATTTTATCCAGTCTGATGGGTTTAAATACCATCCACATACTCTAATGATGAGCAAATATCCATCTTAAAACCAGCCTTTTCTCCTAAACCCCAGACTCAAATGTCTCATCTAACTGCCTGCTTGACCTTCCTCAGTTAGGTGTCTAATCAGCACCTGAATCCTGACAAGCACTCATGCTCCTGGTTCGCCCTCATTCACGTAAGGGGCGACCTCACCCTTCTCGTTAAAGGCGACAGCTCTGTAGTCAGCGCTGACTCCTCTCTTCCTCTCACTTCGTACGTTTAACCCATCAACACATCCTGTCACCTCTACCTTCTACACAGATTCAGAATCCCACCTTTTCTTACATCTCCACTGCCACAGCCTGGTCCAGGCCATCGTCACCTCTGCCCGGATTGTTGTGACAGGAGCCCTCTCCCTGCTTCCATCCTTGTTCCTCCTTAGTCTGTGCTCATCACAGTGGATCCTTTACAAATATTTGTCATATCAGGTCATTTTTAAGTTCAAAATTTCCAGGGGCTTCCTATCCTATTGTGAGTAAAAGCCCAGACCCCCCCAGTGACCCAGGAGGCCCTGTGGGACCTGCCCGTTCACCCTCAGCTATCTTTTGGGGCATCATCTCCTACTGATTTTCCCACCTGTCACGCAGCTCCGGGTATCGGGGCCTCTTTCCCTTAGACACCTGCGAGGCTTGTTCTCTCACCTGCTGTAATGTCACACAGACGTTCGCTTCCTAGGTCGTCCCTGTTTTAAATTGCATCTTTCCTGCTCTGTGTTTCTTTCATCACTAAAACACAAAAGGTCCTCGAGGAAGAGAATTTTTTTTGCCCTGTTTTGTTCACCGTCATGTTTCCATGTGCCTGGCCCAGAGCAAGTGCTCCACAAATATTCACTGAATAAATACATAAACAGAAAACCTAAAGACATTTATTCAGCATCTATGGTGTTTCAAGTAGCTCACTATGTTCATTAAGCACTTGAATTGAAACTTCATAACCGTCACGTGAGATAGATAATACACTAGTTGACTAGTTGTATGTGAGAAAACCGAGACGGAGTTACTCAGTCGAATTCCCCAAGTCTGGAAGCTGGGATTCCAGCTCAGCAGTTCTGACTCCAGGTCCAGTGCTCTCTCCTTTGTGGCCAGCAGGTAAGAAGCAGCCCATTTCCACTGTAGGAGCATCATCAGATACTTCCTTTTTGGTATCTCCTTTACTCCTCTGGCCTCATCCCCAGCAGAGGGCCTGGCACAAAGCGGGGGCTCAGAGGGTATTTGTCTCCACAAGCGAGTTACCAAGTTGGTCCAGCTGATGGTCCCATGGCTACCATGGTCTTACGTTCTATATTACGATATTTCCGTTTGTGACAAGAAGCCAAGTTGGGGCCGGGACAGGGAAGCACAACTAGGAATAGCAGGTATGTTTCCCCAAGGCGAGTGGCTAGCCCCGGCCTCATTCTCTGCTTTCATTTCATGAAATCTTTTCAGTCTCCTGTTTCCTCGATGCAGCTCCTGCGGAGAGAGATACGGAGGATGCCATAGGGAAAACCCTTCTCAGATTAAACCGGCGCCTTCTAAGACCGCTGGAGTGTGAGGCTTCCCTTTGAGGGTGTCATTTCTCATGCAAGGCTGGAGGGGGACGGGGAAAAAGGATCTTAAAAGGATACAAGAGAAGTAACAGCGTAAAGGAAATCACCCTAATCTGATGCTTTCTGTCTCCATCAGCTTTCAAGTAGTTTCAACCGAAGAACTTCTATTGCAAATGTAGTTTTGTATTTAATCTCTTTTACGATGGAAAGGTCCTGACTGCACTGGGACAAATAGTTATTTACCCTGTTGTCTGCAACTTTTCTTAAGAGCATGTTTAACGAGGGGAAAAAAAGATACGTATTTAGGCAGATAAAATTAATCCATACTCTATAGCGATCCCACAACAATCAATTCTGTTGTAAGGATTGTGATAACACTTACAATGGTGTATACGTTAATTATGTAGGTCAGTGAGGAACCAGGTATCTGAAGCTTTACAATTCTGCTAATGTGTTAAGTTACCTTTTTTGAAAAGAACATATGCAACTTGATTGCAAATTCAGACGTGTGGAAAAGAATCAGGAACAGTTTAAAGTTTCCCCACTTACAGAATATGTCGCCGAAAGCGCTGAGGACAGTGTCTGGCACATAGTACACTGTGTGTAAGTTCTGGTTAAATAAATAGAAATAACAGCCTCCCATCTCCATACCCAGAGCAAACTGGAAGGGAAATGGCCCAGCAACTGACAAGGACTAACTGCACAAAACAGATAATTTTGTTTGTTTGTTTCCCTCTGGCCAGTTTGTCTCTGGTGAACCTGGCCTCACTTATGGATAACTCAGTCTTACAAACTCCAATCCACACCATGAAACTCTAAAGTAAACCTCACTGAGAAATTTCAGCTGCAGCCTCTCACTTACTGCATAGGACTAATGTTACGTAATATGTATTCAGCTGTAGTTTTGAAGACAGATTTCCCATCTAGAATGTTCCTCGCTGTTTAAAGGAGCATTTGCATTTTTGTTTTAAGTGAATTTACCTGAAGTGGCCAGTTTCTGGTACAATCTTTTTGAACAAGGCTGCCATCTTGTACCTCTTTAGAGAACCATGAAAGCCACTGGTTTCTTGTCTGTTGTCTGTTTTCACTTTTCCTCCTGTCCAGCAACACTGTACTGCACAGCTGTATGGTGTTTATGATGGTGCATTTTATATGTCAACCGGCCTGGGCCTTGGGGTCCCCAGATATTCGGTGCAACACTTTTCTGGATGTTTGGGGAGGACTTTTTTTGGATAAGATGAACATTTGAATCTATACATTGAGTGAAGCAGATTGGGCTCTCTAATGTGGGTGGGCCTCACCCAAGCAGTTGAAGGCCTGAATAGAAGAAAAGGCCTGACCTTCCCTTGAGTAAGAGAATTCTTCCTGCCTGTGAACTGGGACATCAGTCTTTTCCTGCTTTTGGACTCAAACTGACCCATCAGCTCTTGCTGGGCCTTGAGTCTGCCCACTTTTAGACCGTAATGACCCCAGTGATTCTCCTAAGTCTCAGTCCTCTGGACTCAGACTGGAAGTAAGCCATCAGTCTCAAGCATCTCCAGCTTGCTGACACCCTGCAGATCTTGGGAATTGCTAGCTTCCATGATCATATGAGCCAGTTCCTTTATAATGAATCTCTTTGCGTGTATATACACACATCCTATTGCTTCTGGAGACCCCTACTCCAGTGTTACAACGTGAGTTGTCAAGCATGTCTGATCAGTGATTTCTGTACAGAGCCCACACTGGATCCCTGTCTCCTGCCGCGAGTCCTTCAGCAATTTTAGGTACGTGTTTGAGTACCTATCTCCTGTGCCAGGAACAAAGATTACACAGAAACAGGGCACATCCTTATTCAAAGGTTATTGTTGAATATCAGCAGTACACAAATTTCTGAGAAGACTGTCTAAATGGATCCACAAAGACACTGTCATCAAGTAGAAAAGGTGTTTTCAGTGGGAAACTGAGCCATGTCTTGTGACCGGCTGAGGTGGAGATACGGTTTCGGCTCTACTTGGTGAAATGTTAGCGACCATGGCTGCTACCTTTTCCACCATCCCGTGAGAGCACAGACACTGCCTGGGTTTGATTCTCTCCTCTTTCTGTTTTCTAGTTGTGTTAACTTGGGCAAATTAATTTTTGGACATTTTGTTAAAGGTAAAATAGGAATAAAAATAGTACTTACAAGACAGCATTTTAAAAGATGACATAGGGTAATATTTGTAGATGGTTTAGAACAGTGCCTGCAATCTACCATACTTCGTCAAAGGTAAGGTGCTGTCACTTGTGAAACACACTGCTATCTTGTGTATTTCAGAGAAAGGAAAGCAATGCCAATTAAAATGGTAAGATGCTCTCAGCTGTGAGACCTCCCGACATGTTAAAAGCTGAAAAAAATACGTATCTTAAAAATCAATGAAATACCATAGTTGGCACTATATAAATGAATAAAATCCTAGACCAGGCAAGCTGATTATTCAGAGACAAGATTGAATGGGAAAAAAAAAATCTATTTGCATTTGTGGATGGTTATCTAAATAGCAACAAAATTCTAAGCAAACTGTAATATTAATGAATGTTCAAATCACTTCTTGACTATTCTCAGAAGTTACTAAAGCATATTTCTTTTATTCTCTTAATGAGGCTGAGAGCTGCCTTCATTATAGACTCTCTAGGGCTATTTAAAATCTAATTAAGGCTTGATGGCTGTTACAGACTGTTTGTGTTCCTCCCCCCCTCCAGGCCCCACCTCCGCCAAATTCATATGTTGAAGCTGTAGCCTCCAGGCATGAGTGTATTTGGAGACAGGGTCTATGAGGTGATAAGAGTTAAATGAAATCATAGGGTGGGGCCCTAATTTAATAGGGTTAGTGCCCTTAGGGAAAAAAAGGAAGAGACCAGAGTGCACTCTGTCTCTGCCATGTGAGGACACAGTAAGAAGATGGCTGTCGCAAGCCAGCGAAGAGAGCCCTCACCAGGAGTCAGCTTGCTCAGCTGCCCCAGCAACCTACCACACACCACGTGACTTAAAACAGACACTGGCTCCTCGCAGTTCTGGAAGCGAGAAATCCAAGATCAGGGTGCTGGCCGATTCGAGACACTGAGCAACAGGCAGGGCAGTCACTGAGACAGAATGGAGGATGAGTTCACCAGGTACCCTCCTTTCCGTGTGGCTAGTCCTTACCCATCAGGGGATGTTTGACCTGATGGTGCTTATGTGCAATTGGAAATGAGAGAAAGGATAGCCCTGTGAAGTCTTCCCTGTCTTCACTCTTCTGCTGACTCGATGCTGAAGCCCCATACTACTTCACTGACACTGTAATAACTCTCCATTCTTATTTATACTGTTGTAGACAACTAAGTACCTATGGGAAATCAACACTCTTCTTGTGAACGTTTAATTAGGTTTATAGCTGTAACTAAGTCTTTCATATTTATGTTTTCTTCTGGAGTGGACTGAAAACTTTCTCTCACGCTGGTGGTTGATTGTCTGGGTACTGGTGTTGCTTTTTATGTATTTTACAAATGAAACTTTGCCTTAGTATTTGTTCTTACCAGCAGTTGAATTTTGACAGGGAAAGGCTAGAAAAAAAAATTCAACATAATAGAGAGGTTATGTTGTGCAAGGCCTGTCTTTATGGATTAAAACTCTGAAATATGGAATATTTTTAAACAACCTATTTTAATGAGTAGATGAGACTTCTTGTAATTCATAGAACAATTTATATATAAATGGTGTATCTGAAAATCATGAGGGTGCTCGAAGGTGCTTGAAAAACTTGCCTTTCATTAATAATTTCTAAACATTGCCTCCACAATCTTGTTTATATTGGTTTTTATCAGAGCAAAACTAAGTCTTTCCATCCTGGTATAACCAGAGTTGGTGTATTAGTTATCTATTGCTTTGTAACAAATTAGCCCCAATCTTAGATGCTTAACACAATCCACATACAGCTGACCCGTGAACAGCAGGGGTTTATACACAGATTTTCTCAGTAAATACGTACCAAAGTACTGCATGACCCATGGTTGGTTGGTTTAATTCACAGATGTGTAACCAGTGATAAGGAGGGCCAGCCTCAGATTTTCAACTGTAAGTTTCCTCCAGAGTGGGTGTTGAACAAGGAAGCGAGTACACCACTGTCTTTGGTAACCTAACTGTGAGAGACAAACCATCACTTCTGACGTATGCTACTGGCACTGACACAGAGACCGATGCTGACCGTGTGGGAGGGAGTTGCTTACAAACTCACTGACAGGACTGTTGGCAGGAGACTTCAGTTCCTTGCCACAAGGGCCTCTTCAGAGGGCTGCTCATGCTGTGGTTTCCCTCGAGTGATCCAGGGGGCACAGAAAGAGAGTGGCCATCTAATTTTGGAAGTGACATACCAACATTTCTGCTGCATAAAGACCAACCCTGGTACCACGTGGGACGGGACTGCACAAAGGAGCAGGTAGTAAGAGGCAGGGATGACTGGGGACTGTCTTAGATGGTGGTTGCCACAGCTGACGTGACCTTGAACAGAATGGCAGACTCACTAAGTGGAATTACACACTCAGGTCCAGCCACGAGAATGGGTCCACTTACTGTTAAGCTACATTCTCTCTCGGTTTTGCAATCTTCTGATAATCTTCCAATAAATTCTCTTTTGATGAAGTGAGCTCAGATAAGTTTCTGTTGTTAGAACAAAAGACTCCCAACTGGTAAAATGGATTCCAGTGTAAATTAAATTATTTTCTATTTGCTACAGGACGATGAAGGGCAGGTTTCTCATTGCTGGTGATGGGAGATACAAATATAGAATTGTGGAGGGAGTAGTGAGAACCTGTGGTGCTAGGCTGGGATTGCAGATCTCAGTGTGGACTGAAGACTATACATACACACTTTGTAGATCTCTCTGCCCTTTCAGCCCCTAATCGCTCCCTGGTAGCAGTGATTAAACCTTTGTGCCAAGATCTTGGTCTCTAGATCTGATGCCCCACTAAAAATAATCAAGACTCCTTGGAGAAAAATGATAAGGGCAGGGAAATACAAAAGAAGCCTGGCACATCTTTTGAGCCAGAAAGTTAGTAAGATCACAAAGAATAATGGCGATATGTCAAAATGACACAGCTGCTGGTATGAAGGGTCTCTTCCTGTCTGGATCTGAGCTAATTTGAACATTAATATAGAATTAGTTTTGCGACCATCAATATGAATAATTGGTTCAGGTGGGAATCGTCAATGGATGCTAAAAATTGTGGGTAACAGTTTGATGAAAAATGGGGGTATTTACATAGTTTCAGTATATCTCCCCTTAAAAAGCTTATTAATTGTTAAGGGCAAACTAGTAACTTTAGAAATGGAGAAACCTGGCAGACACCACCGTCAGCATGTGATTCAAGATAACAGCACCAATAGCGGGACAAATGGACATTATGTGGCTCCTGATATGATGCACTGAGAAGAACATACATTTTGAGGGTAATCTGCTAAAAGTGCGTTACCTGACTCTAATCAAGAAGAAACACCAGACCCACCCAAACGGAAGAACTTTCTACAAGGAAACTGACAAGTAGTCTTTAAAAATGTCAAGGTCAAGAAAAATTCTGAGGAATAGTTTCTGATTAAAGAAAGCTAAAGAAACATGAACTAAACATAACGTGGGCTCCTGTATTAGATCCTGAGCAGGGGGAAAAATGACTCTAACGGACATTTTTGGGATAGTTGGTAAAATCTGACTATAGAATATGGAATAGCATTGTACTAGTGTGAAATGTCCTGAATTTGTTAATTATGTCAGAAAATGTCTTTTTTCCCCTTAGGAATCACACATGAAATATTTAGGGATAAAGGAGTATCATGTCTGCAACACACTGTCAAATGGCTCAGACAAATATAGGAAAGAGAGTGAATGATAAAGCAAATGAGATCACATGTTAATTAGGGAATCCAGGTAAAAGGTCCTAACAGTTTGCTGTGGCTGCTGTGACGGATTCCCACAGATTTAGTGGTGTGAGTCAGTTGGCCAGAAGTCTGGCACAGTGCGGCTGGTTTCTCTGTGCAGGGTCTCATCACTGGTAAAATCAAGGTATCATCAGGACAGCATGCCTTTATGGGGGTTCTGGGGAAGAACCCACTGCCAAGTGCCTCCAGGTTTCTGGCAGATGTCAGTTCCTTGTGGTTGTAGGACTGTAGTCTCCATTTCCTTCACCTGTGGCTCCAGCCAGCCAGCACTGATACTTTGGGTCCTCCTCATGTTTTAAATCTGATTTCCTCTTGTGCTTCATCCCTCTACTTGGAAGAACTCCTGTCGATCACATTAGGTCAGTGTGGGTAATCTTAGTAATTTTAATTACATCTGCTAAATCTCTTTTGACATGTAAGTAACATAACATGACCATGGGTGTGATACCGGGGACTGAAGTTCCTGGAAGCCAAACTTCTGTCTACTTCAGATTCATAGGAGGCTTTTTTTGTTTGTTTTTTTTGTTTTGCACTATTCTTGATACCTTCATCTAAATTTGAAACAACATTAAAACAAAATGTTGTAAAGATTTATAAACATGGTACACGGAGCTGGAAAATGTAGTCATGGCATCGTTCATACTCTTGGTAGTTTCATTTCTTACTAATGGCATTGGGTCTGTTTTTCTCCCTGAATGTCTACCAGGTCACCACCAAATCAAGCAAGGGACCTGTGAGGTGGTGGCTGTGCACAGGTGCTGTAACAAGAACCGCATAGAAGAGCGATCACAAACTGTCAAGTGTTCTTGCTTCCCAGGACAGGTTGCTGGCACAACGCGAGCCCAGCCTTCTTGTGTTGAAGGTAAGATCTTCCTGGTCAGGTTCCCCGGTGCTGTGGAAGGGCTCTGTGCCAAAGAGCTTCTCTACCTTACTGTCTTTGCGACTCAAAAACAAACCGCAAATGACAACAAAAAAACTAGTATTTTAAAAAACTTATATATACATATATTTATAAATATATATATATATTTAATTGAGTTATAGTCAGTTTACAATGTTGTGTCAGTTTCTGGTGTACAGCACAATGCTTCAGTCATACATGAACATACATATATTCCTTTTCATACTCTTTCCACCATAAGTTACTATAAGATATTGAATATAGTTCCCTGTGCTATACAGTATGAACTTGTTTATCTATTTTATATATATTAGTTAGTATCTGCAAATCTTGAACTTCCGATTTATCCCTTCCCACCCTCCCCCCCCCCCCCCCCCCCGGTAACCATATGTCTGTGAGTCTGTTTCTGTTTTGTAAATAAGTTTGTCTTTTGTTTAGATTCCACATGAGTGATATCATATATTTTTCTTTCTCTTTCTGGCTTACTTCACTTAGAATGACATTCTCCATGTCCATCCATGTTGCTGCAAATGGCATTATTTTATTAATTTTTATGGCTGAGTAGTATCCCATTGTATAAATATACCACAACTTCTTTATCCAGTCATCTGTCGACGGACATTTAGGCTGTTTCCATGTCTTGGCTGTTGTAAATAGTGCTGCTATGAACATAGGGGGGTGCATGTATCTTTGAATTAAGGTTCCCTCTGGATATATACCCAGGAGTGGGATTGCTGGATCATAAGGTAAGTCTATTTTCTTTTGAGGAATCTCCATAATGTTTTCCATAGGCTGCACCAAACCACATTCTCACCAGCAGTCTAGGAGGGTTCCCTTTTTTCCTCACCATCTCCAGCATTTATCATTCATGGACTTTTGAATGATGGCCATTCTGACTGGTGTGAGGTGATGCCTCATTGTAATTTTGATTTGCACTTCTCTGATAATTAGCAATATTGAGCATTTTTTCATGTGCCTATTGGCCATTTGTATGTCTTCCTTGGAGAATTGCTTGTTTAGGTCTTCTGCCCATTTTTGGATTGGGTTGTTTGGTTTTTCTTATTAAGTTGTATGAGCTGTTTATATTCTGGAAATCAAGCCCTTGTCAATCTTATCTTTTGCAAATATTTTCTCCCATTCCATAGGTTGCAGGGCAGTGTCATTTTTAAAGGGACATGTAACTCCATAAATTTTTGGATCAGTGAGGTTAGTTATTAATGATGTCTCTCAAGAGTTTCCAGTGAGGAGTTCCTTTCCTGGACACTCAGGAAGATACGCTGTGATTCCTTCTCGCCCAGCTGTCTCTCCAGATATCCCCCATCGGAGCAGTTGCTTCCCTAGACATGCCATTCTCCCAGCTCCTAAACTGAGAAAATGAGCAACCTTGTTTTCTCACCTCATGTTGAATGTTACAGACTAATATTTTCTTTGTTTCTAGTAAACTATTTTAACAAACATTAATAAAAATATCTTTTTTTGGAGCAATTTCCATGAGAATAGTTTGGGATCGGGTATCGTTCATTTGTTGTTTCCAAATCCCCTAGCAGAGTAGCGTGGAGATGGTTTAGAAAGAAATGAAGGAATGGTGATGGTTGTAGGTGGAGGCCTGGGATTGATCCCTTTCCGTGCCCCTGCCTCCTGCCAGCAGACACCTTGTTAGAAACAAGCATCAGTCCCCAGGGAAACAGATACACGAGGTTAAGCCTTGTAGAAGTTTCTCTACAGTGGCGTGAAACCTCCCTGAAAATAAACACTTCCAGTCTTATCTGATGCATGTGTAAAGGTCAGCCGTTAAAACACATACACACATTCTTCCCTCCAGAATCATACGAGCGACAATAATAGCTGACTAGCCGCATCCCAACGAAGACACAACTCTATGGGCCATAGGGTGTGCATGTGTGGTATAGACACTCAGCCGCCTTTCAAGCTGTAAAGTGAAGGCAGAAAATTCCCCATCTATAATTCCTCATCAGAAACCCTGGGGGCCAAATATGTTGCCAGATTCAGATCTTATCAGGGTAACAGTGCGTATACCATCTTTCACCTGACAGACCCAGTGCCTTCTCCGTTTGCACCCAGTAGTCACGGAGAGTAATATTTATACAGTTACATATATGAATATTCATGCGGAATGGGATAAGGCGAGAAGAACCTCATGTTAATTCAAGTCAGGTTTTGCTGCCATCCTAAGGAAGTAACTGACATGTTTAGAGCTTTTTGGATTTGGCGATTGAAGATAAAGGATTGTGGACCTATTTGGGAAAAAAAAAGATGAAGATCTTTAACATTAAAAAAACTTTGTTAATTTCCTATCTCCCCAGCTGGGGCAGTTTACTATACATGTTCCCTGTCACTGATTCCAAATCATACGCATTCTGCCTCCTTGCTGTCTCTCAGATCAGTCCTCTGTCTCTGCCCCGCTGGCACCTCCGCAGCCTGGGGGCCTCATTACATTTTGCTGGGCTTCCCACTCTCAGTCTTCCGATGTTCACCCTGTAGCCAGAATGGTCCTTCTACAGAAACAGAACCCATCATGTCACTCCATGTTTCAAACCACACTTCAGTGACTTTTCACCGTCTTTAAAATGAAACCCGCAATCCTGGCCATGGCTTGGCTGATGAAGCCTTGCATCATCTGGTTCTGCCCACCAGGTGCACCCCACCAGACTGGCGTCTTCTGTTCCCTTTCGGCTCTGCGCTTCACCTGTCTGTATCCTTTGCCTGGATTGTTGGCTTCATCCCCACCACACACACTGGTCCACTCTCCTTTCACACCTCCTGTATGTTCCTGTATTTCTTCCGACCCCCCCAGTTCATGACTTGCATCTCATTTTGCTGTAGAAGCTCGTTGAATGTGTGCCTTCCCACTAGCCTGCAGGTTGCTTGAGGACAGGAACGGGGTCTCCTGTTTACATCTCCCCCGACTGGCTGCTGCATTCTTCTCCTGAGTTCAGTGAGCTTCTTTATGACTATCACTTTAAACTCTTCAGCTGGTAAGTTACTTACATCCATTTCATTTAGTCCTTTTCCTGAGGTTTCTTCTGGAAAGGTGTTTCTTTGTGTCCTCATTTTGGCTGACCTTCTCTATGAGTTATGTCAGCTACGTCTCCCAGTCTTAAAAGAGTGGCCTTATGTGTAAGGTGCCCTGGTGTGGGGCCTGGTGGCACGATCGCCCTTGCTCATCAGAGCCACGTGCTCCGGGGGTATCACCAGTGTGGGGTGCGCGCCTTCCTGCAGTGGCTGGGTCTTGATTGCTGCAGACATGCCGGTGGGCGGGACTAGCCCCAAGCTGGCTGGCTGCTGTGGTTGGCCTTGGCCGCTGAGCAGCACGTGTCTGCGTGCGACTGGTCTCTGCCACAACTCGCTGTGAGGCCTGATCACAACTCTTGTGGGTGTGCTAGTGTGTAGGGCTCCCCAAGCGGGAGCTGCTTCAGAGGGACACCGGTGCTGGCCAAGGTGGACTGCTGGGTGGGGTAGAAGGTGGGAACCATTTTGGAGGGGTGCTGCTAGCAGCTGAGGTCACACCCCGGGGAGGGTAGGAGCCACTTTGGAGGGCTGAATACTGCGGGTAGGGTCCTCAGGGGAGAGCAGGGGGATGCGCACAGTGTCAGCTAGGTAGATGGAGAGTGACAGGAGTGGTGCACATCGGCCAAGGGCCAGCTGGTAACAGCAGAGTGAAAAACACGGTTCCTGCCAGCAGTTCTGTCCCTGGAGAAAGTTCCACCAGATCCCTAGCCCTCTGGCACATGCCCTAAATTTAGCTCGTGAACCCTTGTACAATACAGGTACTTGTTAAGCTGCTGCCTCTGCTCAGGGACTGGGGGTGTGTGAGTCTGTGTGTGATCCCTGCAGAGTGGGTTCTTAGTCTTCTCCAGTCCTCCAGCTCTCCTGCATGTTAGCCCCACTAGTTAAAAAAAAAATATATATATATATAGTATTATTGTGTATATATATTTATTTATTGAAGTATAGTCAGTTACAACATGTCAGTTTCTGGTGTACAGCACAATATTTCAGTCATACATGAACATACATATATTCATTTTCATATTCTTCTTCACCATAAGTTACTGCAAGATATTGAATATAGTTCTCTGTGCTATACAGTATGAACTCATTTATCTATTCTATATATATTTGTTAGTATCTGCAAATCTTGAACTCCTACTTTACTGCTTCCCACCCTCTTCCCCCCAGTAACCGTAAATTTGTTTTCTATGTCTGTAAGTCTGTTTCTGTTTTATAAGTTTTTTTTCATATTCCACATATAAGCAGCTCATACAACTTAATTAAAAAAAAAAAAAACTCAATCTAAAAATGGGGAGAAGGCCTAAACAAGCAATTCTGCAAAGAATACATGGCCAATAGGCACATGAAAAATTGTTCAGTACCACTATCAGAGAAATGCAAATCAAAACTACAGTGAGGTATCACCCCACTAGTTTTTAAAGCCAGACATTCTAAGGGCTCATCTTGCTGGTGTGGGTGTGGGACCCCTGGGCTGTGGGACCCCCCTCACGTGGGGCTTGGACTCTTTGCTCCTCAGCAGGGAGTCTCTTTGACAATTGTTTTAACATCCCTTCCTGTGTGTGTCTGCCCCTCCTATGCGTCTCAGTGTGCCTTTTCTTTATATCCTTAGTTGTAGAAAATATGTTCTCCTAGTCTTCAGGTCATTCTCAAAAATAGTTGTTCTGTATGTAGTTGGAGTTTCGGTGTGTCCGTGGGAGGAGGTCAGCTCAGGGTGTTCCTCTTCTGCCATCTTTATCTGGAACCAACACTGTCTCTGTAGATTTGAAACTTTGACAGGAACTCATGATTCATAAGCTATATTTATACTGTGTGGCCTAGAACATTTGGATATAAAAATCTTATGTCTAAATAATGTTTTACCACACTCAAAGCAGTTGCGGGTAGGGTAGCAGAATTAGCATCTTTTAGTAAAGAAATTATTAATATCTTACTGTAAACTAGCTAGTTTAAAATTTTATATATGGGCAAAATCCCTTTTGTCTACTTCCCTAAGGGTAACTATCTTTATCTGTTGGGTCAATATATTTTTCCATATATTTGTGTATTTAAAATAGGTCTGTAGAAAATGGTAGATTTCCATAGGAGTGCGTGTCTTAACAAATGGCATCCCATTAGATGTTTCTTAGTCCCGCGTGCTTTATTCCCCTCAGTATTAGGTTGTGGAGATCTGTGTGTGTTAGTACATAATGACTTGTTTTATTAAAAATTGCTCCATACTGTTCCATCGTATGGCTAGGTTATAATTTATTCAGCCATTCTTCTGCTTAAAGGCATTTTGGTTGTGTCTGTGGCAAAGGAAACAGACTCATAAACTAACTCAATGACTTGTCTACTATCGTAGGACCAGGAAGTGATGGATGGAGACCAATTATTTGGTGTGTGAGCAGAGTCTGTAGAGAACTTTCTGTGCCGATTCAAATGTTCTTTCTGTGTATCTCCATGTCTATATGGGATGATGGATATGTGTCCATTACCACTGGTAGCCACTCCACCATGTGTGGCTGTAGAGCATATAAGATGTGACTAGTTTAAATGTAAATGGGAACTTGTGACTAGAAGCTGTTATATTGGACAAAGCAGGAGAAGCTTTATGTAAATATGTAATTTTAATGTAACATTTATGGCCAAAGAATACCAAAACTCTGAAAGATGGGAGTGTGACTGTGTCCTGCAATTTATGTCCCCTGCACCTGGCATACAGTCGGTGTTCAATAAATGTTTATTGGCTCAAAGTCACTGAGGAGGCGTAGGAAGTTGTGGTTTAGGCTAGGCAGGATGTGTGTGTGTTTTCCTTTCTCCCTGATCTTCTATTCCTTACCAGAATGTGCTTTGATTAGGGCTTTTTAGCTTCACCTGCTTAATCCTCATCCTGTATAATTATGCAGTATCATGCTGCTTACTGGCACGAGGGAAGACCTAGCCTCCGCCGATATGGTCCTCTTATCTTATTTGTCAATAAAAACAGAGAGGATCTGAAATATAAAATTCACTTGAATTTACATTTAAATTAAAACAAAGGCGAGAAGACATTGGCGGGGGGCGCTAATTAATGTGAGTATAGAAATTGGAATATCTTTATGCATTTTTGTTAATCCACACCACAGATACTTATCTGGTGTTTTCATTGCTTCTCCATAAAATGATGGCTTTTTTAGCTAGAAAGGGAAAAAATCAGCTGTTTTGTCCCCTCCCATCAAGCTTTTTTGTTCTAATTGACATATGAAATCCCCCTGAATTATTGAAATGTGTCTGTAATACACATTGGGGATTTGGGAGAAGAGATGGGGGAATTATTTGATTAAAGCTATGATTTCTTGGATCTTAAAACAGAAACTATTTAGCTGGTAAGCATTCTTCCTTTTGAATTTTCTACTGGCATATTCAGGGCTGTTTTGTTGTAGGAACTGTATTCTACCCATTTATCAAAATCCATCTCTATAGAGATAACATGGAATAGTTTCATGATAAAGTGAGATTAATGTATAGTACCATGAAGGTTAATTTATTTTGTCAAAGAGAATGCTTTCTAAACATTGGGTTTAAAAATGATTAATAAGACAAAAGCGTAGGAGTGGAAGATGGTTATTTTTTAAAGGTTTGTTTTTTTTCTGTCAGTGATGCTAGAATGTCTTTTCTGAGACGTCACATTTCGCTTAGTTAAGGACAAGAGTTACTGCTCGTCCTGCAGACAGCTTTCATGGCCTTATGGATCATGTGCTGATACACTGTGTCTGTCTTTAAGATGTGAGTTCACAGGTTTTGTTACTGGCTGTGTTCTCTGTGCCACCTCAACGATGAAGCAGTCTTCTGAGTGGTTTTTACTCCGCGGTGGTCAGGTGCATGACAGCGAGGTATCCGTTTAAAAAGCACTTTGGGAGTTGGAAGGACATGCCCTTTGCATATGTTGGTTCATTCATCGAGTTTTAATTTAGCACCTTTGTCCCTGGCATGACCGAGATGCTGGAGGGTGGCATGATAATTGGACTCCTTGAATTAGGTGATTCCTAGAAGCCTAGAGTTTACTGGGAAAGACTGACAAACGAGCACGGGAAGCCGTGGGCCTGACTTCAGCAGGCAGGAGGGGACGAGGGAGCACCCGGGCGTGAAGTGCACGAGCGTGAATGGGGCAGACTCGGGAAGAGGGGGCAGCCCGTCTGCCCTGGAAATGGTAGGCGACAAAGCAGGAGGTGTAAACAGCTTGACGTTAGAGGTCTTAGGTCGAGTCCAATTTTAGGACTTAATGCCTGCCTTCTGGGGCTTTTTAATCAAGGAGAACCCAGAGTCTGCCAGTAAGGGTAAGAGGTACTGAGAAGAAACTTCATGTGAAATAGCCTGAGATGTCTGAGAAGGAAAACAATGTGATCTCTGAATTTGACAGGTCCAGTAGGGTTTCATGGTGGGTCTGGGATTAGCCAGGATTTTTGTGTCTGTGGAGGACAGAGAGAGGGGACATGCAGACATTAGACTTGTGTCATGGCCCACAGTGGAGGCGGGGAGGGAGACATGGAATAGAGGTGACACGGTGTTTACTAGGAACTAGTGCTAGTTTCCCCAGCCAAAGCTCTGATGGGGTCTGATGAGCCAGCACAGGGTCTCACTCTGGGCTGAGTACCTGTAGGCGGTAACTGTAGACGACCGCAGATCAGCGTTTCTCAGCCAACGGAGATCTGCTCCCCCTTGGGGACATCTGGCAGTGTCTGGGGATACTGCTGGTTGTTGTGCCGGGGGACAGGGCGCTACTGGCATCTAGCAGGTAGAGGCCAGGGATGTGGGCCGTTTTCCTACAGCGAGGAGTCAGCATCTGGCCCCAAATGTCGGTCGTGCTACAGTCGAGAACCCCTGCCTCAGACTCTCTGCTCCACGTGGATGCGTTTGTGGGAGACGGTGTTGGGCTGAGAAAGTCTATGCACACTCACCTAAGGGGAGTGTACTTTGTGCGCCATTTGTGAAATGAGTGAACAAGTGGAACATTCTTTAAAAAGGCCCTGTAACTACTGCTTTTATGCACGTTACCCGGGTCCGGCTGGAATCGAATTCTTCTCTTAAATAATAAGAAATAGAAATTGGCGAGGCTTTCCCCCTACCTATCTCAAAAGTTAATAAGTGGTGTAATTTTTAAAGAACACGGTGAGTGTCTCGAAATAACAACGGTAAGTGCAAAACAGCTGAAGAGAAAAACATTAAAATCTCAGAGCACATTCTTGTGACTGTTTCCATTTTCTCGAGGATGTATATTCTAGGAAGACGTGTTCTTAATCTTTCTGTCCGTAGTTTCAGTGTAAAAATACGCTTTTCTTTAGAAAAGCCTGAACTCTGTAAATACAACCCAACTGAATCAACAAATGAGAGACCAACTTGAGAAGTGAGCCTGTCAGTCTTATTCAAAGGTGAGCTTGTCTGAATAGCTATATAAATACATGCTGTGTTTTAGATGACGGAGTGGTATTTATTTGGGACAAGGCATGGGGGAAAAACTCCTCCATCTGTTTCATACAAGAGGGTATAGAAAATGCACCAGCAGCGAAGTAGCTACTCCATCACGTTACATTTTCACCTAAAAAACATGATGGAAGGCACTAGTTGCTGCCGCAGAACCAGGGCTTCACTGTTTTTTTGTTTGTTTTTCATTTCCTTTCTGCATAAAACTAGAAATTTGTTATAGCTTGGCAGCTTGAAGACAGGGACTTTTTGTGTGTATTTTCCTAAGTCAGGAAGGCATGGGGCTTTTAAAAGAATTTTATAAATAGAAGTGACAAGACACTTTCTCATTTAGAGTGTATTACGGTATTTTGTAACAGGAGGAGAAAAATGTATCCCTCCTACAAACTGGTCTTCCTGTGGAGACAAGACTCAGTGAAGTGGGCAGGTGTTCTGTATTTTAATAGAATCCTATTTCTGAGTCCTGGGTCTCAGCTCCCAGTCCTACGCAGGGTGCGCTCACAGCTGGGACTTCTGGGCGCCTTCAGCACCTTATTCACTGTCAGGTCAGACCCTCCGTTGGTTTTCGCCGTAGCTGTGAGTTCCTTAGTCCCTCACCCTTCACTCCTAAAGGAATCTGAAACTTACATTTTGGCTCCGGTGATGGCGCTTACTGTCTCCCTTTCCTGCAAGAACATTTGGGATGAAGTCTTCCGTAAAGAAAACTTCACTCTCTATCAAGTGTCTGCCTGCAGGGCCCTCCCTCAGTGGGTTCTTCTCTCACATAGGAACACGGTGTATTTCTGACAAATAGAAATAATTTAAATTCCAGGGCAGCATGCTATTTGAAGGCGCCTATGGAGATCTGTCTTTCAGATTATCTCCCTGCATTTTCCAGTTAAATGAAAGGACAGTGACATGATCTTATAAGGGCTTGATCGTATATGTTTCTTTCCCTCTTGTGTTTATGTAAGTAAATTACATTTAAATCCTAAACAAAATATTAGCCAAATAATGCTTTATTTTCTTTCTAATTAAGAAATGGCATATTTTTCTGTGATGGATGCATGAATCCATCATTTTTTCCCGCCTCAAGCTCCTTTTCTAGATTTGGCATCGGATTATCTTGGATTCCCAGGGGTCCAGTAAGGAAGGACTAGCACTTCTCTGCTATGAGGTTGTGATAAACTTTCCTCTGTAGGGAGTTTATTCCCAGATTTCTCACCTCCCTCTTTTGGTCTACTCCCTCAGAGTAATGATTCAAAAGAATGGATGTAGTAAATTCTTTCATCATCCTCTACCAGACTCATTCCTCTAGGGACACAGATTTTCCTGCCTTATTGCACTACCTTCCTCAGAAACTTTCCATGGCTCCCTACTGCGTAGAGAGTCAAGTCTTGAGTTGGTCTTGACAGCCCCTCAAGGTTGCTCCCCAGACCACCCTCCTCAACTGAACATCCCTCGCTTCCTTGCTGACCCCTCGCCTCCGCCCCAGGGTTCTCCTGCCTTCCAGGTGGCCACTCCCTGTCTCACTGCCCCTGCTGCCTTCCCTCAAACCCATCACCAGCCCCCGTCAAGGCTTCTTTTGAATCATCCATGTAGCTCTGAGACCTGTCAAGAGTACAGAGGTTTCCCCTGCTGATCGGAAGCAAGTTTGTGTGAGGTACAGTTTTAAAGATTAAAAAAAAAAAAAGGTATTTCAAATGTAGCTTTAACTCTGTGTAAATATAACAAAGCTCTGTCAACATTTATATAACTTGTCCAGTCCTGCAGATGGTATTTTAAATTGAGGGCTGGGAACTGTGTCTTACCTTTATATCCACTTGGGACCATTGCAAGGTATTCAGAAAAAAATGAACGACTGGTCAGCGCTATGAATACGGTCAAGTCTATGTAGCACTGATTAAACTGTTACTGTAAACTGTGATCTAGGTGGAAAGACAGATGGATAGAGAGGAAGGGACTCTAGATTCAGTTACCTCCTCCCTGACTGCACACTTGGTGGGGAGCTCTGGGTTTTGTTTCTAGAAGCATCTGCCACCTGGTCTTGCTTCTGAAGGTGGTTGGGACAATCACAGGGTAGATCATACATAAAATTGTACGGAGCTGTGTCATTTTCAAGGCACTTTTAAGGCGAGATGGCTGTGTGGCTGGGGGCTGAAGAGAATGCAAGTTTCTCTGACTTGGCCCCAGTGCGCCCACCCACTCCAGGTCAGTGTCAGGCTCTGCTCTGTGCTGTTCTCCATGCTGGCACCTTCTGATATAAACAGCAAATGGTTGCTGTAGGTCACAGATCTGCCTCACTTAGGTCCTACTGGTCTGGATGGGGCTAAATGGATAGTAGCTCAGTATTCGGCCAGAATCTGGAAGGGTGGCTGCATGCGGTGAAGACGCAGCATGTGGTCACTTCGGCCAGCAATGGAGCCATCCTGTGCCCTCATCGTGCCACGCGGCATTATTTGCCTGACAGGAGGAGTTCTGAGCGCCCTGTCTTGCTGTGTTACTGTTTGTGGCTGCGTATGCACAAGGAGTTGTTTCCAGTAGGGATCTCTGGTGTGAGGGAGGAGTACCTATGAAGGGTTAACAGGGAGGCGCCGGCGTTAGCCTGCCTCCGATCAAATGCAGCTTGGCTCCTTGCAAAATGCGTGACTTTTCGCTGAGTCACTTAATACCACTGGGCCTCCATTTTTCTCTTCTTGATAAAAATGCAGAAAAAAAATCACATTTTTTACCTCAGTGTTGCAGTAAAAATAGATAAGCCTAAACGTCTTTGGAGCATTTTCTGCTGTGTCTGGCCCTCCAGAAAAAGTAGCTAGGAGGATTTACAGGGATACCTCGTGTTCCTGAACTTCACACATAACTGCGTTTTTGCAAATTGACAGTTTGAGGCAACTCTGCATCGAGCAAGTCTAGTGGTGACATGTTTCCAACTGCGTTTGCCCATTTCATGTCTCTGTCACATTTTGAGAATTCCTGCAATATTTCAGACCCTCCATCAGCAAAAAAGAATATGACTTGCTGAAGGCTCAGATGATGGTTAGCAATTTTGCGCTATAAAATGTTTTTTAAATTAAGGTATGTACTTTAGAAAAAAAGATATAAGGCTCTCACACCTTTAATAGACAACATTATAGTGTAAACGTAACTTTTAGATGCACTGGGAAATCATAAAATGGGTGTGACTCGCTTTACTGTGGTAGTCTGGATTTCTCCAGGGTATGCCTGGATAAAGACCTTCTTGGACTTGAGTTTCAAACTCCTCAGGCAGCGGTAGTTTGAGAAGAAACACATACCCCGATGGATTTGATTCAAAGTGTTGCTGTGTCACCAAGAAAAATAAGGTGAATCTACTCCTACCCCCTGAATCCACACACACCACCCCGGCTTTGGATTCTGTCCTGTACCAGCCTGCTGGGTGGGCTCTCCTGTGAAAATCCATCACAGTCCTTTTTGTCCTTTGAATTTAGGGGAATAACCAGTCTAGTTGGTGGTTTTTCTTTACTTCTCTTCATCTGCCTACAAACCCAGAGGGCTGGGGTGCTACTTTCTGCTTCACGGGGTGAAAACGCCCATCATTTTCTTGGAAGACTGCTGTGGGGATGGTGAGCTAAAGGGAAATGGAAATCGCAGTGGAGCTAATGAGTCTAGGAAGTTGGCACGGGAGGGGGTGCCAGGGTCCCCCATCCTCACTTTGTGTCTAGTCGTTGACTCAGGTGGCTCCCCACCGCTTGCTGGAAAGGCATGGAGCGATAAGCACCTCATGTGATGGAAACGTTTTCTGTGTTTAGTCTTTGCTGTTGACAACACGGTATCAGCGTCCACCGTCAGCACCTGCAGCCAGCGACGAGGAGCACGATGATAGCTAACGCTTTCCGACCACAAAGCAGACTGGCCCAAAGTCAGACAAGACTGCCACGTGGATTGGCTTTCTCCTCTTGCCCTTCTTTAGCAAAGCTCTATTTTTATCCCCCTTGTACAGATGAAGAAACTGAGGCTGAGCTCACAATCGCTAATCCAAGGTCATTCACAAACTTTATCAGTTAGCCAACCGCAACAACAGAAATAACTTTGTAAAAGTAGAAGGCTGGTTGGATTAAATTTACTTACAGTGAAATCTTACGAGCATCTTTGAAGCCAGCATACTGATCTGTGGTGAGCTTTAGGTTGTCCGTATGTGGAGGAAGAAAGTGTCACAAATGTTATCTGGCCTTTGTTTTCCAGCTTCCATCGTGATTCAGAAATGGTGGTGTCACATGAATCCTTGTTTGGAAGGAGAGGATTGTAAAGTCCTGCCAGATTACTCAGGGTGGTCCTGTAGCAGTGGCAATAAAGTCAAAACTACAAAGGCAAGTACAGACGCAACACAACTGTCATTTACAACCTCAGCACGTGGCTCCCTGTGGGGGCCTCCCCCTTCATCTCATGGCACCATCAAGACGGCAGCGTCATTTTAGGTTGACCAACCTGCTTGGGCGGGGCCCTCCGAGAGTTTGGCCTTTTGAGAAGCCCATTTCACAACATCACCCTTACTTACTGCCAGATTTTATAGAGCAGTGATTTCGTGGGGGAACTCGTTATTTTAGGCAGGGCCACTGAATTCATTTCAGCTCCTTCACGGGCTGATTTAAAGAAAAGGTTTCCGAGTTGACAGTCCCATGTATAAAACAGCATGGCCACAGTCCACCTCCCGATGAGTTACTGAAACAGAAATACCTTGTGCCTGGGAGGAGATTTAATGGTTGAATTCTCTAATTCAAGCCTTATAAGTCAATAGCTTCCTCCCCGAATCATGCTCTCTCCAGGGCTGTCTCTGAAGGACTCCACTGTCTGCCCAGTTTTTGAGTCAGAAATACAGCTTCTCCCTCATCTCCCCCTGTCCAGTCTGTTATGTTTGTCTTTGGGGCTGTTCCTCCCCACTGCCTCCACGATCCTGCGTCACCACGGCTACAGCCCCCGTGCATCTGCCCCCGCGTCTCACTGGATGATTGAGGTTGCTCCCCCTTGTCCGCTCTTGACCCCTCCAGCCTGTCCTCTGTATGGTGGCCACAGGCACCTCTGTGAGCCGCAGGTCTTCCAAGCTAGTCTACCCCCACGTCTTTCAGTGGCCTCTCGGTGTTCCTGACTCAGCTCGCCCCTGTCTGGCCCTCAGGAAGTAACCTGGCGAGCTACCTTCCTTTCTTGTTTCTGCTCTAACCCCCTGGCCTTCTGCCAGTCCTTCTTACACAGTCACGTTGTATCTTCACTGATGAGATTCACGGCCCCGTATCTCTAAGCATGTGCTGTGGTAACATTTTACATGGCCTGCTATACTTACTTGCTTCATCATGACAGTTTTCTGTCTAGGAGGAGAGCTGTGAAGTCAGGGCCCCTCGCTGTTTCGCTGACCCTCATCCTCCCAAAGCGAGCAGAATGTCTCCGTAACTCTTTCTTGAATGAAAATAAAACGGGTCATTCTAGGGTTATAATGAGCTCGACATATTGGATTGGAATGACTGTTTCGTTCTGGATGCTGTCAGCTTTAGCCCCTGAGGAGGTATAATATCTCTTGAATAGTTCCTTGTCTTGCTTACATTTTCACCTTTATGAGTCTTTTGAATTACCCGAGTTCTCAATCATCTTCAACCACTGAGGTCAAGAGCAGGTGAGTCCCCCTGTGTGTGTAGAGAGAGATTTATTCTATAAAATTTGTTTATTGTAATATTTACATATAGTGTCATTAACAAAAGAGTAAATCTAGACCATTATCGAATCAAAGCATATAAAATAAATCTTTATAGTAAGTTTTTAAATAAATATGAATTTTATCTACAGGTAGCTAAAAATAGCTAGATACAACATTTATCATATCCCAGATTATCAATAGGATAGAGTTAACTGATTATTATAATCCAGGTAAAATACTCTCAAAATAAAGAGCATTTTAACAATTCCTTGTCAACTAACTTATCCTTGTTAATGATAACTAGGTTAAAGGACCAGACATAGGCTTTTGTATCCAGGACAGCAGAAGTTCCTGGAGTCATTGGTTGGTGGAGGATGGAGGTTAAACCCTCCCATCTTTTTTTTTTTTTTTAAACACTCCTCTTCTAAAGCACTCCTCAGCAACTTCTAATCTATGGAAACCCACGTGTGCTTTTTAAGAAAACCCTGCCTTAAGATAATTCCACTTTCCTTTCCCAGTGGGCTGCCTGCCGCCCCCTCTTCCCTAACCTCTTCCTAAATCAATCTTGGACTTGCCAGTGAGCTACAATCTTCTATCCATCCATGATAGAAAATTTTCCTTTCAGTCATTTTTCTGGCAGACTAAGAAATCACATTTGGGGAGATTATACTTGTACTGATTCTTACCTATAAATATGAAATAAGAGCACGAGCCCCAGGCAGCTGTGCTCCAGGAAAGACCGCGCCGTCTCCTGCGCCAGCAGCCCGCTCTGTATTTATGTGCCGTTAGCGACGGCGTTTGCAGGGAGGCAAGCCTTCAGGGGCGTTCGGGCTGCGCGTGCTGGGGATGTAAGTTTGCTCTTGCTAAATCCTCAACGGTAGTGACATTTCAGTTAGCACTTCGAAAAGTTGTAGAAGCATAATACCGTTCCCCCAGCCATCATGAGACTTTGCTGTCTTTTTTTTTTTTTTCCCATTAGCAATACGGCACTGGAGAATAATCTCGATGTCATAAAACTTTGTTTCCTTTATTAATCCAAGTCAGCGCAACTTGAACTGCATAAAATATTTTACATCTTTATGGATCTTACGCACATAGAGTAAATTCACCCGTGGCGCTGTGACTGGCATCAGTGAAGAGCGTGGTGCCCACGGAAGCTCTTTTTAAAAAAAAAACAACTGACACTGGACCTCACCCCACAGGTGAGACAGCTGTCCTGTAAAGGCAGAGCAACTGCCTCCCTAGAGGAGGGTATTAACTGTGTCACAAAGTAGTTGCCATCGTGCTTAACTGTCCATGCACAGCAGCGACAGCACACAGAAAGGCCGAAAAATAAGATTGTCTGCAGGAAGCCACCTATGTCAGAATTTTACTTTCCATTTCAATGCAAATGTGGAAAAGTTAGCAGTCCACTTGAGATCTTAATAGCCTTAGATGAAGGGGGGACAGCAGAGGGGACAGTACCCAGGAAGGCTGGCATTGAGTGTCTCCTGCTTGTAGAGTGTTCAGTATCCCTGGAGAGGCTGCAGCTGCTACGCTGTGGGAGAATATAACTAACTTTCTGTCATCCTGCCTCGGTTTTCCTTGATTTAATTCCGAGTTTCACTGCATTCTCTGTGCTAAATCAATTTTCTGTATTTGAGTTGCCAGTTGTAACTGGGCAGTGTCTTTGCACCAAAGGCAATGATTTGCCAGCTTTTTGTTGTTTGCAAATAGAAGCAAATCACACTGAATTTCAATAAGTTCTAGATTTTTAGATTTTTAAACGTTGTTATTCTAATAACAGCCACTAAGGGTGAAGAGGTAGCTTTTTAGAGCAGTAATTCTCAGCGAGGGGCACTTTTGCCCTCATGGGGACATTTGGCAATGTGTAAAGGCATTTTTCATTGTTTCACATTGGGGAGGGTGGTTGCTATGGGCACTGTGTGGTTAGAGGCCGGCAATTCGGGTGAACATCCTATAATGCACAGGACCGTCCCCAAGACCAGAGTCCCAGAGGCCCACATGTCAGTAGTGCTGAGGTTGGAAAAGTCTGCTTTATAGAATAGTGGATTTTTTCCAGTAACCTACCTGATTCTATTACTTCATCTTTTTCTTCAAAGTTTCTATTAACTGTCTAAATGTTTCCAGTATTTCGTATTGAAAAACTAGAGGGAGGGGCCAGCAAGCAAACAGTGGGCCTTCCCTTCACTTCCCTCGAGGTCCACGGTGACCAAGTCCTTCTGGTGTCTTCCTCACGCGACCCTCTAACTGACACCTTCCTTTCTCTCTGTCTCTTGGGCTGCCGTCCCGGGTCATCCTCATCCTCCCTACCACAAAGGTAAAAACAGTTCAGTGGTATCAGTGGCTACAGGAAACTCATTTTGAGAACTTGTGAAAAACACAGTTTGGAGCCTCATTCTAGGCTAGTCTGGGAAGGAGGTTAGAAAACCATACCTGAAAGAAGTTGCTCTTAGGGTGACTGTGATGAGCACAGAGTGTGCGGGAACCACTGGCTTTCCAAACTCCCCACCTGCTCTCTCTTCTTGCCTTTAACTGGCCTACCCTTGGCTTTCTGTGCTGCCAGAGCCCACCCTCTGCCCAGGTTTCTCCCTGGTTAGGGACCATGGATGGATCCCCGTTGGTTACTGACAGAATATATGGACTAGAAGCATCCGGGGATGGTCCTCTACTGCCGCTCCCCGAATAGGCCGCGTATTTCCTTACCCGACTGCCGCCTCTTCATCTCTTCCCACTTCTGAAATTGTACGTGTCCGTCAAGGTCGAGCTGAGATGACTCTAATCCTGAGGTCTTACCTTCCCTGCTCCCTGTGGCCAGACCCTGAACTCTCAAGGGTACCCTTGTATGTGAGAGTGGAGCGAATGCTGACATGCTAGCAACATTTTATCCAGCAAAGTAACAATGAACCTTTCATGTACAATCAGCAGAACAAAAATTTTCCAAGAAAATAAAGCTGTGAGTCTCTTACTATCCAAAGCTCAGTGCAGACAGGCTTCCAAACGTGCTGGGCGTGGAGCATGAGCTTCCTCCAGGGAGAAGCTTTGAAGGATGACATCCTTGGTGTGGACTGACCCCTGGCCAGCTGTACACATGGTGGAGTTTTAGAGAGATGCACAGAGGATCCAAAAAGAGCTGACATGACAGTAGCCAGCACTTCCTGAGCACTATGCACATGACTGGCACCCGGCCACGTGCCTCACCTAACTCATTCCTTCGTCACTACGACTGCGGGGGGCAGGCATTGTAGTCTTCTGTTTAGCAGAGGAAGAACCTTAGAGAGAGACAGCCCTCCCATCTCAGAAAGTCTGGTTGCTCAAGCCGAAGGCCCTGGGGTCATCCTCAATTCTTCCTTCTGTTCCATCCTTTATTTTATGTGTCACAAACCCTGCTTGCTTCGTCTTTCAGCACTTCAGCCAGAGTGACCCCTTTAAGTTGGAAGTCCGGCCCTGCATCCCTTGTCTCATCTTTGCTCTTTTCCTGACTGAGGCACAAAGCCCTTGCACTCCCCTCTCCCTGCAAAGTTCTTTTGCCAGGCAGTCAGGGCTCCCATCTTTGCATGAAATGTTTGCACAGATGTCTCCTTCCTTGACCACCCTCTAGAAAATGGTAGCCCTCTACTCTGCCTGCCCCAGTACTTTTCTCCATTATGTCACTGTACTTTTGTCCATAGCACATCACCTTCTGACAGACTATTTACCTGTTTGTCCAGCTCTCGTCTGCGAGCCAAACCAGCCCTTAGGTCACAGGCCGTTTGAAGGGAAAAAAAAAAAAAAAAGACAAAGAATGAGTTCTACATTTTTATATGGTTGAGGAAAAAAAAAGCAAAAGGCATATATTTTGTAACATATGAAAATTATATGAAATCCTCATGTCAGTGTCTATAAATAAAGTCCTATTGGGACAAAGCCACGCCCATTAGTTGATGTACTGTCTGCGGCCGCCTGTGTGGTGTAAATGCAGAAGTGAGGAGCTGTGATAGTAACTCTGTGGCCAGCAAACTGGAAAAGCTTTATTGTTTATTGTTTTCCAGGAAAGGAATGCCAGCTACTATTCTAGCTCTGTTCCATGAAGACAGGGTTTTTATTTTGTTTGCTATATAGTATCCCCAGCACAGAGAAAAGAGCAGTTACATTGTAGAATGCAGAAATAAAGGCTGTAAGTAAGTCAGAGGTTTGAATAAATACCTGATTACTTCTAAAGCCCAGGAAGGATGAGTATGCGAGCAAATAATGTAATTTACTGTAAAAGCAGTCTCATAATGTAGACATGGTAGTCTTACGCTTTAGTTGACCTTTCCCTAGCTGGTATATGGACGATCTAACCTGTAAAATTTCTTACATGATGATGAATTCAAACTAGAGAAACTGCAAGTCTGTTTTCTTAGATCAGAAGTAACCTGGGTGCCTAAACATGGAAGAAGCAATAAACTCCTCAATGGATGTATTTTTCCAGTAAATACGGTAGCTTTGTGAAATAACCTGTTTTTTGAACCTGAAAGTTAACCACCTTAAAAAAGGAGCAAAGGTGACTACAAGACAGAAAAAAATGTACTTTTTATTTGTAACTTTTCCACCTTCTAACTTAAAAGACAAATGTATAAAGCAATAATTATAAATCTACATTCATGGGAACACAATTTACAAAGATATGATCTGTGACAATAACAGCATGGTGGCAGAGAAATGAAGCTGTAAAGAGCAAAGGTTTTTTAACTGAAATTAAACTGATATTAATCCAAGCTAAATGAAACAGATAAGCTTTACAAGCTAATAAAAATTGTATATAGCTCTAAAAACAAAAAGAGCAAAGGCAACATTCTGATCCTGACATACACTAATGTGTATCAGCATTCATTTGAAAAACTTTTGGTGCCATTAACAGAGCAGGCTTATCACGCAAGAATTAACCTGCCGGGCAAGGAAGGTAGCTAAGCTGATGGGGCTTGCATAACCCCGCAAGATACAGAGCTAAGACGCGGTGTGCCATGTTGTGGAAGCCTTTGGGTGGGCGTGTTTTTCTTTGCAATGTAAAAGCAAGAACTGTAAAGAAGAATTTGATTTGAACAGCTGGTTTGGTGAAGCTGGTTACGGATAAAGGTGCAAACTGCTAAACTCTGTGCATGTGACACAGACAGGGCTTTATGGGTCCAGTAACAGGAAGGAAGCTCTTTGGTGGGGATGCTGTGCTGAATGCTCTCTTATAAAATTTGTTTTAGGTAACACGGTAGCAAAGAGAGAGAGACGTGTGGTCCATTCCTGGAGGAGCGACAGGATTCAGAGCGCTTGGGTTTGGACTGCTGGCCCGGCCTCTCTGTTGGAAATTGCCTTGGATTTCAGCAACGTCACATTTGCATATTTGTGCTGTGAAGAGTGGCATTCACTTAGGTGTCCCAGCCCTCTCTGCTTCATGATTTTATGACATTGAATTGCAACTCTGGGCTGCCACATCCTGACATCCTGTCTGGATTACTGAGGAACAGACCTCTGAGAAACCCTGGAGGAACTAACTAACTGGAGACTTCAAAATGCATCACTGCCAAAGGACTATTTGGTCTTCAGTTTCTTTCCACCTTTACAAGAGAGCATCCTCGTTCTCTTCGTCCTTTGAACTTTTCCTTCGTCCCCTGCACTCAAGTTGGTAGAAAGGGGTCCAAACTGGCAAAAGCATCTTTGCAGATGTAGCTTCCTTAATGAACTCTGCTGAACCGGTGATGAAAATTTATTTTATAAACGTTGAAGAATAGATGATGGACTTATTGGGGTTATTGTGTGTGCTTTTGTATTATTGCTTCTGATGATTTAAAAATCTTTGCATTGTGAGTTCCACTGGCAGGTTATTAGCACAAGTGAAATGGGAGCATCCTAATGCGTGCGCACCGTCTTACTGGGTGCTACGCAAGCCTGTGGACAGCAATGTTTTGTAACCAAAGCTCTGTCATGAGCTACCCACGACAGAAGTAAACCTGTTGGGATTTTTATGGCTTAAGTGTAGTCAGGTAAGTCATTAAAAAATATACGAGAGTCTGTTTTAGATCAAGGGTGATTTCTTAGATTCAGTTTATGTCAAACATATTAAAATATTTTGTTACCTGTGAGGCAGAAGTCCTTAAATGCAGAATTTTTAGACTGTAACTGATTTATTCTTAGCTCCTTCCCTCCTTATTAGTCATGTGTGTTAAATGTAAGTAAAATCTGAGTCATTTTTTTTTCCTTGGTTTAATGATTTTGCAGTCCGTGCGTCTCCACATATTCTGAAATGCTGTCATGCAGAAACCTATTACAGATGACAAGTAACTGACCCAGATTTTAAATGTATAATGTTATTAAAACACATACTACTATAATGATATAAATTTTATCTATTAAGAAATGCCAGAAACACACTTTCTGCACTGTTAAGTATCCCTGTTCTTTCACAGTTAGTTATGGGGGAAAAGTAATATTGTTTGTAGTGGTAACAATTACATCTGTTTGATTTATTCCTCTAGAAGGAATGGACAGAGGTGCGAGAAGTCTGTTTGCTAAATTTTGTTGGAATTTGACTAGATGCTTGCCATAATAATTGTTACTTTTGTCATTAAGTAAAAAAATTCCTTCTACTGATGGTGTATGGTGTATTAATTAATTTTGTGATTATTTTATGCCTTAAGACGGCTTTAAGATCTTAGGCTTGGAAAAAAATTTTTTTAATTAAAAAAAAACTTTCACGTAAAGTGTAACATTGGGAATGTTTCCATTTGGCAAATTTGGCATTGTTATGGAGAGTACTACTCTGTTCCTGCTGCCAGACCTAAGGAGCAGCAAGGACAAGTTAAAATGTAGGGAGTTTTTTTTTTTTTTTTTTTTTAAAGAAAATAAACTGTAGAGAGAGAGGAAGGAGACAGGAGAGGCAAAACTGGCTGAAGGAAAATAACAACTGCCAATATAGAAAAGTAACTATGTATCTATGTATGTTTATTTATTTATTTATATTTTTATTGAAGAATAGTCAGTTTTACAATGTTGTAGCAAGTTCCGGTGTACAGAAATCAAACTAGAGAAACTGTAAGTCTGTTTTCTTAGCTCGTAAGTAACCTGGGTGTCTACAAATGGAAGAAAGAAACTTCTGTTTGGCCCTTCCTACCCCTTTTCTCCTGCTGGTAACCATAAGTTTGTTTTCTATGTGAGTCTGTTTCTGTTTTGTAAATAAAGTTTGTTTTTGTTTTTTTAGATTCCACATATAAGTGATGTCATATGTCATTTTTCTTTCTCTTGCTGGCTTACATCACTTAGAATGACATGCTCCAGGTCCATCCGTGTTGCTGCAAATGGCATTATTTTATGATTTTTTTTTTTATGGCAAAGTGGTATTTCATTGTATAAGCATACCACACCTTACTTATCCAGGCATCTGTTGATCGTGAGGTTAGGTTGGGTCTATGGTTTGGGTATTTTGTAAATAGTGCTGTTAGGAACACTGGGGGTGCATGTATCTTTTTGAATTAAGGTTCCCTCTGCATATATGCCCAGGAGTGGGATTGCTGGATCACAGGGTAAGTCAGTCTCCTTTTAGTTTGTTGAGGAATCTGCATACTGTTTTCCACAGTGGCTGCACCGAACTACATCCCCACCATCAATGTAGGAGGGTTCTCTTTTCTCCACACCCTCTCCAGCATTTGTCATTTGTGAACTTTTGAATGATGGCCATTCTGAGTGGTGGGAGGGGCTACGTTCATTGTAGTTTTGATGTTTGTTTCTGAGATAATTAGCAATATTGAGCATTTTTTCATGGGCCTATTGGCCATGTATTCTTTGGAGAATTGCTTGTTTAGTTCTTCTGCCCATTTTTGGATTGGGTTTGTTTATTTCTTATTAAGAAAATTAGTGTTAGAATGAAGGCAGAATAGATTTCCAAATGAACACACACAGTTTGCCACCTGGACACTGATGAAAGGATATACTTTAGTCAGAATGAAAATGATCTGAGAGAGAGAGTCTGATGCAGAAAGAGGTGACTGGTTTTAAAATGGTAAATTGTATGTAGGCCAACCTACATGACTACTGAGCTCCACCATAACACTGTGAGAACCAAAGAAACAAATTCAGGGACGTTCCAGGGTACAAAATCAATATACGAAAGTCAGTTGTGTTTCTGTACACTATTAACAAAATACCAGAAGGAGAAATATGGATAACAGTCCCATTTACAATTTCATCAAACAGAAAAAACTACCCAGGAATAAGTTAAACCAAGATGGTGAAAGACCTGTTCACTGAAAACTGTAAGACGATGAAAGAGACTGAAGAAAAAACAAACGGAGATATTCTGTGTTCATGGATGGAAAGAATTAATACTGCTACAATGTCCATACTACCCAAAGCCGTCTGCAGATTCAATGCAACTCCTATGAAAATGTCAATGGTATTTTTCACAGAAATAGACGAATCCTAAAGTTTCTATGGAACTGCAAACGACTCCAGATAGTCAAAGCAATCGTGAGAAAGAACAGCAAAGCTGGCGGCGTCATCCTTCCTGGTTTCAAGCTACATTACAAAATTGTAGTCAATCAAACCTGTTTGTTTGAAAGAGGTTTCAACGTAAGGATTGAAACACATATCTCTAAACCCATATTAACACCAGCATTACTCACAGTAAGACGTCAGTCACCGAAGTGTCCGTGGATGGATGATTCCATCAACAAAATGTGGCACATACACAATAAAATAGGATTCACCCTTTAAAGCTAACGACATTCTGACACAGGCTACAATGTAGATGAACCGTAGGGCTATAGAGGGCTATGCAGAACTATAAAAAAGTATATGCACATTTATAATATAATTATAATATATGTATATTTAATGTCTTCTCAAAGCTGTATACAAATAGAATTTGCTTTGAGGAGCCATCCCAGACATCCCCCTGCAGAATATGAGATGTTAAGGAGGAGAGGACAGGAGAGGGAGAGAGGGACTCAGGTTGAAGGCTTCATTCCTACTGAGGGAGGACATCTTCAGATAGCACCAGTATGTTTAAAAACACTGGAAAGTAAATATATATGTTAAAAGCAACCATGTCAAAACCACGTCACAAAAGCAGAGAGCACATCAAACGAGTATAGAAAGCCAGCCCTCCCCAGATGCAGTTCATCCAAAATGGCGAAGCCCATCGCCGTGCAGGCGCTGCGGGAGGGCCACATGATACGCCGCTGTGTCTTGGGGGTTCTGATCTGGACGGGGTTTATTAAATATTAGCATTTTGTATTTCAATTTTCCACATCAAACCAGTAAAAACTTGTTAAAACTAGTAAATGAATTTAGGGAAGGTGCATAATTTAAAACCAACACACAAAAATCAGTTGAGTTTCTGTACACTAATAAAGTTTCAGAAATAAAAATTATGAAGACGATCTCACTTAACAAAGTTGCGCAAAAGAAAACACAATGCTTAGGAATAACTAGCCAAGGATATGAAAGGCTTGCACGTGGAAAATTACAAAAGAGTGATAAAGAAATTGATGACACAAATAGAAATATTTTGTGCTCATGTAATATTCTGCTCAAGCAGAATATTACTGAAACATTTTCCAGCCGAAACAGTATACGCAGTGATTGTGATTTCTATGAAATTCGACTGGCACTTTGAACCGTAACACAAAGCAAACAGTTGTTACCATTCATATGGATCCACACAGAACCCAGAATAGCTTAAGAGACGTTGAGAAAGGAGGACACAGAAGGAGGCATCTTGCTCCCTGACTTCCAACTACATCAGAAAGGTCCAGTAAGCAGAACCGTGTGCTCTGGCACAAAAACAAGTACAGAGACCCCAGGAACAGAACAGGGTAGCCTGAAAGACATCAGTGTGTGCTTTTAGTTAATTCATGACCAAGAGGCCAAGAACAAAGAATGGGCAAAGGACAGTCCTTACAGTAAACGGTGTTAATGAAACTGGACACCTCGTCCCAAGGGATGGCACTGCACACCATCCAGCTCACACACAAAGCGAAGTGAATCCACACTTGTCCTCCTGAAGCCCTTCCCCTGCTGGGTCCCCTAAAAACCAGCTGTAACCACACACAGGAGACTTCTCCGTACGTTCCGTCAGCTCGTATCCCCCCGGTGGTTTATCTTGGTGGCATCTGCAAAGGTGTGGACCGCAGCTCTGTGTACAACGCCTGATGAAAGTTGACTTGTGCTTCCAGTGGATATCAAGCAACTAAAGATACAAAAAACAGGCCCAACAGACCAGGTGTTCTGGGAGTCAAATCATGTATTCTGTTTGCATGTTTAGTAGTCTGGCAGAAATCTGCTCCTACTTGAAGAGGACATGTAAAAACCATGATACAAGACACTGTCCAAGTGTTAACTCATTATCTACTTGTCCCATTTTCCAGGTTTGCTCCAGCAAAAATTTTAATGGTGGCAAAGAAGAAGGAAACTTCTGTGATAATGGAAAATCTGCATGAGAACCTGGAAATCAGCATAGTGTGAGATAGAAGATAAAGGTTCGTTTGGGGAGACTAAGGTAAGCAGAGAGAGGCAGTAGGTTAGGGGTAGTGAATAGGCCTAGGAA